>NC_143582.1:44780449-44975979 GCF_048544385.1 Mastigoproctus giganteus | reverse complement strand
CTGTCCTTCAACAAAACTTCTTGCTCAACTGCAGTAAGTTTCTCTTCTTCGTTACTACAAATTTCATATTTCATTATTTCTCTTTATTCATGAATATTCTGAAACATGCAATGTAGAAGTCTACTTCTGAAAATTTGGTGTGGTCTTCAAAACATGTTTCCCTCTATGGTTAGAGGATGATACACATCCTCAAAAATTTTTTTGCTATTATCACATTGTTCTTTGTAATTAATAGAGGAAGAGGTGGTGAAGCTTCATTCGTTGCATCATTCAGTGCCAAATCCAGCAGGTTTGAAGAAATTGGCACTCACTTTTTTTGTCAATTTCATACCATGCAGAAACACATAAATACACTGCCTACACATGTTGATTTTGCTTTTGAGACAGAGTACAATTTTGTTTAATAGAGTTCTTTGACAGTTTCTTAAAATACTGGATCACCTTGGTCAACTCGCTGTAAAACTGATCTCATAACAGGTGGAAGGAATCAACAATGATTGCACACACAGACCATTCACTTGGCAACAATTATCCACAAAACAGTAAAAGCACAATTATCCACAAAACAGCAAAATTTTTCTATTCTCCTCACTCACCTTATGATCAATGTCACTCTGATTCACTCTTTATAGATTTTTGATGACAGCCAAGTACTTTGGTTTGCTCAATACATAGATGGCAACATCTTTCAAAGCTTTAAAGCATCCAGGCTTTTCCAATGATTGAGAGAAAAAGGTTTTCTGCGGTAGACATGTTTGCCACTAAGAGAATTGTAATCCATTGCTTTGCCTTCTTCTTACTACATTTTTCACCTTTAAATGTAAGCATTTTATCTGGTAGCAAGTGAAAAGAAAGCTCAAGTTTTGTCAGCACTGAAGATGTCATTCTGGTTTTATGTCAACAAAACATTTTTTAAACAATCCTCCTTCCATTCCTTTGTAGCATCAATATTGAGGGATGCCCTTTCATAGGACATTGTTTTGTTAGGCAGCTCACAACAAGTCTTAAATTGTTGAAAGCATAAATCAGAAGATTTGAAATTTTCAATATTCAACTGATATGCAAACAAGTTTCCAAATGAATTTGGTCTGATACTTGCTTACGTGCCAATTACTATAAATTATAATACTAATTGTAATTATATTACTAATAATAATATCAACTACTTTAAACAAAAAAAAAAAAAAAAAAAAAACGACTTGGTTCATTTTAACTTGAATATGTTCCCACTTCTATAGAATACAAAGTCCTATTACTAACTATTTTTATTATTTAGGATTGAATGAAAGAGTAATATCACTTTTTCTTTTATCAATTCTGTTTTATTTAAACAAATAATGTATCACTGAAATTAAAATCGCAATTTTTTTTGCACAAACAAAAAGATAAAAGTAGCCACTTTTATTAGTCATACGTATAGTCGTGCATAATTTGGGACTCATCTTCAGGCACTTCAGCAGATCCAGTGTTCCTTTCCACTAACACTTTTTGCAGAAACTATGGTAACAAGGAGGAATATAAGGCAATAATGAAATCATGTCTACTTTATTTGCACTTGTTATGGGCCTTCGATCTTTGTATAGTTGATTTTGTTTAACTTGCACCGATGAAGACAGAGGTCTACCAATTTTCTCCTTCTGTATGTCAATTTCTTCAAACAGCATTAAATCGCTTAATGAGTTTTTGTAAAATACTGAGAGGAGACACCCTCTTTTAAACTGCAGCCACTGAAAGTTAAGCCAGTTGACAGGACCCTTGCTTATGTTTTTTTTCTGTTGATTATGGCCTTTTCTAGAGGCTCTGATGACAAAAATGCATTGTGCTTATGTTCAACTACTTTAAATGGTACGGTTTTTTCTTTTAAGTTTTTTATTATATTAATCCAGTTGTCAGGGCCATATATCAGTGAATATTCCTTACTAAACTTTTTTATAACTTAGAAATCGGCATCATTTGGTAGGTAGGAGTGACCAGAAACTGTGAATACTATGTCAATTGTATTGACAACCATAAAAAGGTCATTGCACAACTTCAGTAAATTAAGTGCAACATTTATATTGTGGTTTTGCCCCCATGCAAGCATCACACTAGAAAGTAATGTTGGTACATTGGCTGGTGCTATCTTTTAAATGCTTTGTAATAACAGTTCAGATTTCTTGAGTTCCTCTTCCACTCTGTAATATTCCACACATATATTACAGAGGGTCCAGATTTAATTGGGTGGACACCACAATTATATATGTACAAATTTCTCTTCTAATAAGCAGCAGGTGTGATTAGCTTTGGAAATGCAAGAGTTTTTTTTGCAAATCAAAAGTGCAAGTATAATAACTGTCAGAAACTGTGTCAGCCTCTTTCTGTAAGTCTGATGTTGTCAGCTTCAGAAAGATAAAGCTGTTTTTCAGTTTGCATTTGTGCCCTAATTCCAGGATCTGCTTCCGAGTTTAATCTAATATTCCATGCCTCACACTTCTTACATGTGTATTTGTAGGGCACTTTAAATGCAGGTTATACTTTGTAGGTAAGCATTACTACTTCCACTGGAAAATGGTTCATTATCAAACAAAGTTTCTTCCATTACTATCAATAAAAATAAAGAGAGAATCAAATGCCAGTAACTAAAACTAATTAGATAATATTTATTTTGACAATAACAATCCACTTTCAATGATTCAAACATTATGGAGAGGTAACTGCATGCTTATAAACAAGGGCGCTTAGATCACTTTCCTGCTGAATCTCATTCAAGTTGGAATTGGCCCACTGTAACAATGAACACTATCAGATGTTATTCAGCATTATAAGGCACCATCAGCCAGCTAAAGAACTAAGGACTCGGTCCACATTTTTACTGAATAATTATTGACTTGAAGGGGCTTAGTAAACCTGTAGCCCGACTTTAAGAAAAATTGGACTTGGTTCACTATACTTCTGACCCACTCATATAATATTAATAAATATTATACAGGGTGATTCACTACTAGTGCGACAAACTTGCAGGAGATGTAGGAGCCACAAAGATGAATCGGAATCACATAGCATTGCAGGGTCCGAAATGCCTTCATCATGCGGTAGAGGACGTTGAACGGGAGATCGCTTGAACAGCGATCCCGCTGGAAGTCAGCATTTGTGAACCAGTTCCCAAGGCAGTAGGATGGACGAGTATTCAAACGTTGAACTGGCCGACATGCGCCTCGCATGTGGAGCTGCGGACTGTAATGGGCGCGCCGCTCTGCACTTGTACCAGGAACGTATCCTGCACAGGCGTGCTCCACATCATACGATTTTCACACGTGTGCACAGAAGATTACTTGAGACTGGTTGTTTCACGAGAGGTACCATGAATCGAGAATGAACAATGAGGACACCAGACAATGAGGAGAATGTCCTATGTCTTGCAGAAGGCAATCCGAGTATGAGTACTCGAGCGATAGGCCAATGATTGGGTATTTCCCAATCCACTGTATGGAGGATACTGTCAACAAACCAAATGAGTTCATACCATCTGCAACGCGTCCAATCATTGGAGCCTGCGGATTATCCACTCCAGAGGACTTTTGCTACTTGGTTTCTTCAAGAAATGGTTCGCAAATGCTGACTTCAGCGGGATCGCTGTTCACGCAACCTCCCATTCAACGTCCTGCATGATGAAGGCATTTCGGACCCTGCAATGCTATGTGATTCCGATTCGTCTTTGTGCCCCCTACACCTCCTGCAAGTTTGTTGCACTGGTAGTGAATCACCCTGTATATACACATGTATTTGTTACTGTGTGCGTGTGTATGCATGTTAGTACTGGCAACTGATGCAAGAAAGCAAGCTTACAGAGCATCAGCCAAAAATATATATATATATCCCCTCTAATAGTTTGTCTAGTTTTTTTCCTTGAATTTATTCAAACTACCTACTTTCACAACACCAGATGAAGGTTGGTTCATCAAACACCCACTGGCTGAAGGCAAATTTCTGCACATCTGTCCTATAACCATCCTTCCTCAATTTGAATTTATGCCCTCCTCATGCATGTAGTCTGAGCAAAACAAAGGATGCCATCAGCAATGAACTTGCTAAATCTATTCAAAGCCTTAAACTCCCCAATCAGATCTTCTAACAAGTGCCTAGTCTCCAGATGCTGCAATTTACAAAACTGAAAGTTTCCTAGTAAGAGCAGCCTTTTGTTCCCCTCAATAGTGTTCCTGTTTATTTCATTCATCATCTCTCATTATCTAGGTCTGTACATTCTGTAAATGTTATATATTGTATGATATGACTGCATGATGCTTTACTATACAATGTACGTACAGGTAGCCCTCTGTTTACGAGGTTCCGTTCCTGAAGGAATTGCAAAAAAAAAAAAATCGGTGTAAAATTAACCTAATTATATAATGTAAGTCAACGAGTTATGTTCCAGGTCCCTCTCAAAATTCACATAAGTAATATATATTATTATATTTAAAGCTCTGAAATGAATGCTATGAATGTAGAAACATATTTTTATGAATATAAATCAATTAAATGTAATACAATATAAAATAACCAAACTAAATTTAATTAAATAAAAAAATTCAATTTTGTACATTTACTCTGATACGTTCGAAGACCAGACTGAAAGTTTTTGTAAGTGCCAGTGCAAGGCCCTGCATTAATCTTTTTTTGACAGCGGCATAATGCAGAGATTTTACTTCTCTAATGAAGTCCCTGGTTGAGGATCTTCCCTTTTTTTGAAGAAAGCATGCAGTGTTGATTGTTGAGATTTCCTTTTCTTTTCTTTGAGAATCTCAAAATAAGGGCTAATGAATACAATTATGCTCCTTTTCACTTTCGCACTTCACTCTCAGTTGTCATCAGTCTCACAGAGCTCATCAGTTAGGGTCTCCATGGCTGAAAGGATGCGATGTAGATTGCTTTTATTCATAGATTTTAGAGGAGGCTCTTCATTGTTTTCTTTCTCCTCTTCCTTCTGTTGGCTTAATTCTTTAGCCAATTCTTCCAAGTCTTCACTGGAAAGCTGCTGTCCATGGCTATCCAACAGCTCTGTTACATCTTCAAAAGTAACCTCATCCAATCCCGCCTCTTGTGCCAGCCTGCTAACATCTTCAACAATGTTCTCCACTGGCTCTAATCCTGTGAAGTTGTGCATAAATTGTGGGAGAAGTTTGAGCCATACTCCATTCAAACAGTTCACTGACACTTACTCCCAAGCAGCGTTGATGTTATTAATGCCCTTCAAAATGTTGAATGAGTGCCAATAATTCTTGATAGTTTTGTCTGACCTGTCCAAAACTTTCATCATTTCCACAAAGCTTTGGCAGAGGTAATAGGCTTGAAAAGTTGATATTACCTCCTGGTCAAATTGATTGAAAAACTGAAGTGGTGTTTGGTGATATGTAAACAACGTTGACGTCCAGAGATGTTCCAATTTCAGCAAGATTTGCAGGTTGGCCAGGAGCATTGTCCAAGAGAAGAAGAGCCTTGGCTGGTAATTCATCCTTTTTGACAAAAAAAAAAAAAAAAAGCACAGTAGGGCAAAAATAGTTTGTGTATCAATTCAAAAATATTTCTTGTGTCACCCAAGCCCTCCTCCTGTTCCATTTCCAGTAGACTACAATGTGCCTTTGTTTAGGCCCTTGAGAGCATGTGGTGTCTGTGAATGGTACACCAACATTTGGTTTTAATTTTAAAGTGCTAGAGACATTTTCACCAAGCAGAAGTGTTAGCTTTTCTTTTGCAGCCTTGAAACCTGGTGCAGACTGCTCTTCATGGGCAATGAAGGTTCACGGCGGCAATTTCTTCCAATAAAGGCCAGTCTCACATTAAAACATTAAACATGAAATCAGGAGGATAATTACCCTTCTCTACAATGGCTTTAAACTCTGCAGGAAATGCTGCAGCTGCCTCACCACTTAATTTCACACAGTGGCACTTACTTCAAAATTTAAATCACATGAACCATTCCTTGCTACCTAAAAATGTCTCATCACCACCCTCTATTTCTTAAGATCTTCAAGGATTGACTCTACCTTATTATTAATAACAGCAGCTTGAGTCAACAGAATGTTTTTTTTTTTTTTTTTGATTTAAGCCATCAACCCACAATGACAATAATTTCTCCATTTTTCCTAAAAGTTTACTTCTGCTATAACTCACTCGCATCGCGCTTACTGTCATAGCATGTTTCGCTGACTGTTTTATTTCATCTTCATTTTTCATTATGGTACTCACAGTTGATGGAGACAATTTCATACTTCTAAACACATTGGGACATGTCTGACGATCTTCCATTCTACTAATTACCTCCAACTATTTTTCCAAAGTGATAGATCTATGTAACTTTTTAGTGACATTTTCACATTCACTTGGCTTTTCTGCACTTCTGTTACTATATATGGCAGCTCTTATTTGATTAATTTCATCAACAATTTTTAATTAAAACTTACAAATTAACACTATAGAATAGTGGCCCAACAATAGTATACCCACAATTGAACTGAGTGTTCCTCTCCTCTTATCTCTGGCCACTTCATCTCTGATTGGCTTAGATGGTAGATGGGGCTTACTCTCATCTGTGATTAGCTGTGCTGTTCCTTTACATCATATCTGGTATTTATAGTTGCACATTTTTGAAATTTTTTATAGTTTTTTGATATTTTTGGCCTTCTGGATTCAAAATCGTCATTATTGTGAATTGTTGTTATTATTTGGTTTTTAGGAGCATTAGCAACTAAGGCCATATTACTCCGGGATACGGCGCATTATAGCCTTAGTCGCTGATGCGCCAATAAAACTAAACTAAACCAAACTAAACTAAACTCCGGGATATGTGGTGGTCATTCCGACTTTTCCGCATCCTCCGTATTTGGTGGTATTGTGAATTATCGCAAAACATACTGTCATAAACTGAGGGCTACCTGTACTGATTTTTTTTTAGTTTATTATTATTTATTATACTTTCACATTATTTTAATTTCATGATTCATATTCTCAGATATCACTTCAAGGCAGAAGTGGCCCCTGGTCTATCAGCACCCTGTGTGAGATTTCTTGGTGCACCCTCTCTGACTTGAAATTTACAGCAAATCAGTGAATTTTCAGGGAATTTTGCACCAACTAAATTTTGGCACCCTGTTTGGGGAGAACCGCTCAGTCATGCCTTAAGCCGACCCTGGTTCAAGGTTTTTCTATAGGAACAGGATTTGCGACCCTGAACTACCTTAGCCTCACTATATTTCTACACCCCCCCCTTGCTTTTTACTGTTCTGTCTTTTTGTCTTATTTCTCATGAGCCGTTAGTTTTACAAATGCATATCAAGAAACTACTTTCCTCCTATATTAACTATGTTTGCCTTCACAAAGTTTTTAGAACTTTTCTTGCTGTTTTGTTTATTACTTTCCTTCTTATCTATGGCGAGTTGTATTTATTAAGAATTTAAGTTCCCATTTTTTCAATTATTTTTTTTCACCAGAGGTCATTAGGCCGTGTAATATATATTTAGTTTCGTTTTCTCTTTGGCACCTGTTCCTTTGACTCTTGCGGTAAGTTCTTATACTGTTGTATATTCGTTCTTGTGTTGTTGTATATTTGTTTTTGGTTGTTGTATGTTCATTCTCTGTAAAGTCGATTATAAACCACATGCCTACTACATACTTTTTCTCCCTTTTTAGATTTGTTTTGGCATTAATTTCTTTAATTCCTTAATTTATTCCAAATTACTGATCTCATATAGTTTTTACTTCAACCTTCATTGGCATGTATTTTATGTCTGAAACTGAGACAAGACTTGATATTGTCATCTTTACATGCAATCTTGATGAATGACTCTTGAAAAGTGGCACCAGGATTGTGTGTTATGCAGAAATATCTTTTTCCTTAATATATTATCATTTTGTATTATTTCTTATATGTGTTTTTTTACCCCTTCTTTATTTTATTTTCTATTTCTTTTCTCTCTTCTTTCTATTACTTTGATTTTTAACTAACTTTTCTCCTTCTTTATTACTTTTCTGATTTTCTTCAATCTTCTATTTTTTTCTAAACTAATATCTAAGCTATGTATATGTATATGTATATGTAACACACACACACATACAAGTATATATATATATATATATAATTTTTATTAATATTAAATTAAATTAAGTAATAATAAATGGATGTGAAAGTTACACAAGGTGCCAGTAACTATAAGGGCGAGGAAAGTAGAAAAAAAAGAGTAGAAGATTAGTGAAAGGTGAAAGAATGTTAATATCCTAGAGATTTTGATGAATTAAGTAAATTATGGGCTTAATTGCCAAGCCAATATAAAGTGGGAGAACTGTAAAGCAAAATTAATACAACAAAATATTAATAAAATGCAATATATTTAATATAAATATGTGGAATTTAGTGTAGGATTTAATTTTGTATAGATAAGAAATCAATGTATTTTAAAAATAATTTTAAATTAAATTTATTTTTAAAATACATTGATTTCTTATTTCTCTATACAAAATTAAATCCTACACTAAATTCCACATTTGTATATTAAACATATTGATATTAACCATTTTTATCCGAACTCAATACTTATTTTTACCTAAATAAATTACGCTGTATTTTATTTAGGTAAAATATACTGTATTAGAAATACAGTATATTTTACCATACTGTATTAGAAAGTGCCATACTGTCCATACTGTATTAGAAAGTGCTAATTTCATTTCATTCCTTTTCTTCTACTATTAGAGAAGAAAAGGAATGAAATTATTACTATTACTATTATTTCTTCTACTATTTCTTCTACAAGTTTAGAAATGGAGTTCCTGATACGTGGTCAGGTGTAGTCCCCTGATGAAATACCCGATCAAGTATCGTATCAATATTTATTTCTGCTGACATCGGCTCAAGCATTTTTTACATTACCTATATTAGACCTTTTACTAATATTGTTTTTCCCCCCATATCTGATGACAGCTATACCGTTTTCATTTTTATTTACATTTTATTAATATTTTGTTGTACTAATTTTACTTTACAGTTCCCCCACTTTATATTGGCTCAGCAATTCAGCCCATAATTTACTTAATTCATCTTAACCTCTAGGATATCAACATTCTTTCACCTTTCACTAATCTACTACTCTTCTTTTTCTTGGTGTAAAGAAAAAGAAGAGTAGTAGTAAGAGTAGAAGAGTAACTTTCACATCCATTTATACTTACTTAATTTAATTTAATTTAATATTAATACAAATTACCTATGCTCTTGCATACTTTAATGCTGCTTTGCACTTTTAGGTGCATCTATCATACCTAATTGGCGCATAATGGCTTATAGCTGCCGTTGCGCCATAAAACATACAACAACAACAACAACATCATACCTAATTTATTAATCTTGCTTTCATCGAAACCATTTCATCTACTGTTTATCTCTTTTCTTTAAACTTTTCTTTTAAAGAGTTACATTGAAAACCCATTTATATATACAAAAATGGAAAAGTCCAAAAATGTGGACTGTTCAGGGTCGATCCAGATTCTCAGGCAGTACTTTTAAAATTCAAATTTAAGATGGAATAAAGAAGAGATGACCAGGCAAATTTTGACAGTTTATTCATTAGCAAATAAAGCATGCTTCATTTATCGAAACTAGCAGTTTTAAAGAAAAATAAAGTCAACACCTAACAAAGATGTAAACAAAAATTTTCACCACAAAAAAAAAAAAAAAAGCGTGTAATGCTTGAAATCGTGTTTAAAAATGAACAATGCAAAAGAAAAATACACTATATAAATGAAAGTAAAAGATACATATTTTATATAAATTAATTATTTGTTTTAGTTTATTAATGAAACATTTTCATATAAAATACAAAGTTCGAAAAACAAACAAATATTTATTTGTTCTTTTCCGCGATTTCTGCTGCATCTGTTGCACTGCTTTTGGATGGAACACTTGCAGCTTCTACTCTATCTGCTGCACTGCTTGACGCTTCTATTGCTTTCTTTAAATACTTTTGTATATCATCTTGTTTACGATTTTGTAATTTCTTTGTGATAAAATTATTATGCACCATGTCCACATGCATGACTTCCTGAAGACTGAAGCTATGGTTCTGTTCCATAAATTTAATAACTGTTTCAATGGACTTTTCTGCAGTAGCCCAAGATATCTTTTCTTCTTCAACTTTGTTGTTTTCTTCACCAGATTCTTCTGAATAATTCTCTTCTATCTTATCAGGAGTTATAACACTTTGAATAATTTCTTGATTATTCAAAGTTTGCATACAGGGTTGTCTTCCGTACATAATTTAAAGCATTAAGTTTGCATACAGGGTTGTATAGCATTAAGTTTGCATACAGGGTTGTCTTCCGTACATAATTTAACAGTTTCCATCAGTTCTTTCACTTCAGATGCCTTCAGCTTTATGTGAAATCCTTCAAAATCTTCATTTCTTAAAAGAGCCACGCTCTTAAAAGAGTTACAGCTTGACTGCATTCCATGCAGTCATGAGTGAAAATGTTGCAAATGTGATTGTAAAACTGCGTTGAAAAATCTGAAGGGTCGACATTCTTATGCATCATTTTTGTCGTAAAATTATTTTTATAGTGACATTTAAAGTTCCTAATGACTCCTTGATCCATGGGTTGAATTAATGGTGTTACGTTTGGTGGCAAGTATTTCGGCAATCAGACACTAATTCTGATTCATGCGGGTGGGCCCTACAGTTGTCGAGAAGTAGCAGGCACTTTGTATTTGCAGGCTTCCCCAATTTTCTCAAGTTCTGAGGAACTAATGGAACAAAATCATGAACAAACCAATTGCAAAATATATTTTTGTCCATCCAAGCATTCTTTTGGGCTTTATAGGTCACAGGTAAGTGCGCAATTCCTTTAAAGGCCCGTGGGTGCTGAAATTTACCAATCACCAAAAGCTTAATTTTATGCTGACCTGAAGCATTAACGCACATAAGAACGGTTAGTCTTTCCTTATTAAGCTTAAACCCTGTTGCATTTCGTTCTTGGTTTCCAGCCAAAGTTTTTGTGGGCAAACATTTCCAGTAAACAACTGTTTCATCAGCATTATAAATTTGATCGGCTGTAAGGTCACAGTCAGATGGCGCCTCCGTAGCCAGGCGGGAGGAGCAGCAGTGCGTAGCACACACTTCTTGAATAGACCGGGGTTCGAGCCCATGACCACCAAATACGGAGGATGCGGAAAGGTCAGGGAATGACCACCGCATATCTCTGGAGCAGTATGGCCTTAGTTGCTATTGCTCCTAAAAAAAAAAAAAAAAAATAACATAGTCAGATACAATTTGCTGTTGCTGCTTGTGTATCAGCCGACTGTCTGTCTCCAGCAATATCTAACTGTCTAACACCATGACGAGTCTTGAAATTCCTAAGCCATCCATCACTAAATGTGCACTCTGATTCAATGTTCATTTGCTCCTTTTAAAAGACCTTGCTTTGGCAATAAGCATCGGCCCAGAAATTGCCATACCTTCCGATTGTTTTAGCAAAAACAATTCGTACAACACTTTATCGAGATTCTCTTATTTTGGGCGATGTAAACTTTTTCTCTCAGCAATTTTATTGTAAGGCTCAGACAAGGGTATGAATTCTAGAATTTTATTCTTTGCCTTTTTTTATATTGTAAATTGTAGACTTTCCAATGTTTTATGTTTCCAAGCCCATTATTATGGGCTTGTAAATATGTATGCTATATATGGTAAATGGAAAGAATAGGACAAAAATTATAGTGTTGCCACGGTTAGATTGCTTGTTTCAAAATGGCAACCACGAGTTTGCTTGTTGTCACTGGGCATCTGTGGCACTCACGCATGTGCATGCACACACAAGAGTCTGCTAAATTTAAAAAGTCTGAGTTTTCGAAAAGTCCGGATTCTTGGGTGGTCCAGATTTCTGGCAACTGGATTTTCGGACTTTTACTATATATATATATATATATATATATATATATATACAGCGTATCCCATAAGTCTGTTTCCACAGAGGAAATCAAGTATTTGATGAAATACCGAAAAAGCGAGAGGAAAAGTTGCAAATCATGGGTGAAATTTTGGATTTTTTTTATAGGATATGCTATTATGGTGCTAATGTTTTGTGTGTCGATAGTAAAAGTTACCAGCAGCAATGTTACCACTTTGAAATGACACTAAGGAGGGATGTGTTTCCAGAGTAGAGATAAATGGTACTACAGGAAAAACAAATAATACATGAAACAACTAGTTTTATTTGACTGGTACATATATAATGTTCCAGTATGGCCAATGGTGGCAAAGTGTTGCAAGTCAACAAAACTGTATTTACATGCATAGGGAACCACAACGCAGGTTTGTACAATACTGTCCATGTACGAAACACTGAACAGTACTGTACAACACAGGCACTAGCCATGCTGAAACACTATTTTTGTGCAAGTAAAAAAAAATAAAATAAAAAAAATAACACAGTATTTTTGATCTCTGTCATTTTTGCAATACTGCTTCTCTATACTCTAAATCAGTGCTACTCAAAGTGTGGTCTGCGAACTGCTGGTTACCGGTCCATGACAATTTTATTTTACAAAAGTAATGGTAAGTGACAGTTTGGAAATAAAAGAAACTGGTCCTTCACCACAGATAGTTTGAGAAACACTGCTCTAAATCACATCTCTCTTTATGATTCAATCACTGTTCTAAATATAGAATAGTGATTTTATTTGAGTTGTGTTGAAATTGCAAAAATGCCAACACCTTTTACTATTCACAATCCAGTCTCTATGCATGTACTCTAAGCCTAACATGCAACAATTAAAAATCACTAACAATTCTTGATAAAACTTAATATTTGATTGTGAGCTCTATTAACAATTTAAAATGTCCTAGTAGAAACAAAGAAGGTATCTGCAGCAATACACCAAGAGGGTAGCATCATACAGCTCATCCTGGGCAAAAAAAATCCCAACACTTCAGATTGGAATCCCATGATTGTCAACAACTTTTTCCTCTTTCATTTTTCACTCTTCCCATGGAAGAAGACACATGGGATACTGTATATATATATATATAATGATAAAATTAAAAGTAATTAATAAAAAATACAAAAAGATGGAGAAGTAAATAACACAACGTGAAGAGCCTAATAGAAGGAAAGTAAGAAAAGAATGAGAAATTAAAAGAAAAAGGATGTTAAGAACCTAAAAAAAAAAAAAAAAAAAAAATTATAAAATTATATAGAATTAAAGGCTGAATTAACATGCCAATCATATGTATATGAGCTGAAAGGGAAAGAAGAAATTAATTAATGTTAAATAATAGTGAGCATCAATTGCAATATGAGGGCGATTCAGACATTCCTACTTTTCTCATTTTTGCTATTTTCGCCTCCTTTATTTTTATTACCTTTTTCCCTCCCTTACCCAGCATTATTTCCCACTTCTATACCACTGCCTGTTACTTTTATAATACATAAAATCACCTTTTCGTCTTTTTCAAAACACTTTTCAAATAATTTTTTCAAAACTTTGTCTTTTAGACGATTCAGAATTTACATTACATTTTATACTTTTAAGCCATTAGATAGTATGAATCAGAGCTGTAATACTCAATATGTTCTACGTTGATATTAATATTTGTAGTGTTCAACGTACTATATTGAGGTAAACCCCTCTTATTATTTTACAAACTTTTAAGCCATGTACATGAAAATAAGGTTTTTACTTTAATTTAATTACATACACTGCGTTGGGGCTACCTTACTTATGTTTTTGGAGGTTTTATCTTTTCCCCCCTCTCTTTTTATATATATATATATTTTTTTTTGTTATATTTTAATCTTCCTCCATCAACATAAATTTGTATAAAAACACGGTGTTTTGGTACATAATCAGTTGTAGTCCCCTGATGAAATACCTAATCTATGTACCAATTTTATTTTGCATTAAAAGGTTTTTTCTTTTTTTTTCCCTTATTTATCTTTCCTTCCACCCTAATTTTGATGTTCACTATTATTTAACATTGATTAATTTCTTCTTTCCCTTTCAACTCATGTACATATGATTGGCATGTTAATTCAGCCTTTAATTCTATATAATTTTATAATTTTTTTTTTTTTTTTTTAGGTTCTTAAAATTCTTTTAACTTCTCATTCTCTTCTCATTCTTTTACTTTCCTTCTATTAGGCTCGGCATGTTGTGTTATTTACTTCTCCATCTTTTTGTATTTTTTATTAATTACTTTTAATTTTATCATTATATCCTGTATCCTGTCTTTGCATTTTTGTATCCTGTCTTTGCAGCTTTGTGCATTCAGGTGCAATTCCTGTTTCTCCTTCTCTTTCATGTCCTACTCATATATATTATATATATATAGTGATAACGGTTTATCAAAATGCATGTAATATGCAATAGAGAAAAGAGCTACATTAAGTAACCATGTAATGTAAAAACATAGTACAATGCAGAGAATATAATAAAATAAAATGTGAATAAAATGTCACCAATACATGCACAGCAGTGACGTGAGATTGCAGGAGTTTGGTATAAATTTGGTATAAAATACTATATTAATGAAAAAGTAAAGTATAGTGCCATGATCCATTATAATAATATTCCAAAAGCAAGCTTAAAGTAAAGTAAAGGAAATATGCAAATATTGCAATACAAGAAGGTAATAATACAAGCCAAACAGTGTTAAATAAAAAATAAATAATATAACCGAATATGATATACCTGTTATGATATTTTATTTCAGCAAAGTTAACAATATAAATATATAATGATAAAAAATAGCAAATTAAGCTCAAATAAAGTGTAATAAAGTGAATTAAACAAGCTAATTGTTCCATAATGTCTTATTTGCCAAATTTGCTTATTTTACTTGGAAAGTAAGATGACTGAAGGTGGATGCCTGTTCAGAAAGCAGGATACGTAACAATCTTACTGTAACTGTTTTATTGCAGCAATTAATGATTGGAAAAGTACTTTTTCTGAGGACTACGGCTGGCCTAATGTCATTAAGTAATCCATGCAACCTTTCTTACTTCAAAACTATGAAACTCTACAGCAAGTAAAGGAAGATTATTATTCTAGATCTCTTATTAAGTCTAATTATTTTTACTATAGTCAGATTTTATTATTGACAGTACAAATTTCTGAATTTTTATATATCTCAACACAACATGAAACACTTTCTAGGGTTTCTACATATATTTTTGTTTAAAACGAAACTTTAAATATGTACTGCTAATTTCTATTAAAATTATACAAAAGTAGGAAAAAATCAGACAGTAATAAAATAAAGACTTTCTGACATACATACCTTGGCACCAAGAGCCACTGCTGCAATACTAATTGCAATTCCAGTTTCATGACCTGAATAACCTATTACTGCATCTGGAAATCGTTCTTGATATGTCTTAAGAGGAAAATAACAAACTAAATAAATAAACAATCAGTCATAAACAGCATTCCTTCATTTAAATAACATATTTGTATTTTACATCAAAAAGAAGTTATTTCTAAAAAAAACATTTGTGGTAATTTATTTAATAGTTAGAAAACAGGCCTTGTGCATCGGGTTGCATTACATCATCCAAGTTTCTTGTGACGACTGACTAACTGGTTAAAATAAATTTATTAAAATAAAAATGATATATATATATAAGATAAAACAGAAATAAAATAAGATAAAAGCATTAAAATACATGGTAGCTTTCGAAGCGAAGTGCCTCTTCATCAGCTAGCCTGTGAATGGTGTACTTCAGTATATATTGATGGTCACAATAGCACAAGTCAGCTGGACATGATCATGTATCATGAGTCTGGTGTCGGTAGAGCAGAATTATGTACACGTGATGATCGCCAGCGCTCATCGCACTGCAATACAGTACATTCTATAATAGGATGTAAGTGTACTCCCCTCATGCGATTCACAGTACTATTATTGGTGGCTATGTGCAGTGCTTCAAACCATGAGCGCTGGCGGTAATCACGTGAATAGTCAACGATTTAAATATCTCATTGGGGATCAAGATTGTGCTACTCAACCCAATAATGTGCAATGACTGCGGAGCGTTCAAAATTTCTGAGCATGCGGTGGCTCTGCGAACCGCTAATTTTGAACGCTCCACAGTCGCTACACATTATTGGGTTGAGTAGCACAATCTCGATCCCCAACGGGATATTGAAATTGTCGACTATTCACATGATTACCGCCAGTGCTCATGGCTTGAAGCACTGCACATAGCTACCAATAATAATACTATGAATCACACGAGGGGAGTACACTTACACCCTATTATAGAATGTACTGTATTGCAGTGCAATGAGCGCTGGCGATCATCACGTGTACGTAATTCTGCTCTGCAGACACCAGACTCATGATACATGATCATGTCCAGCTGACTCGTGCTATTGTGACCATCAATATACAGTAGACTCTCGATTTTCCGGGATAGATGGTAAAAAATTATTCCCGGATAATCAATTTCCTGGTTAATGCAAAAATATAGTAAGTCCCCAACATACATAAGAGATACGTTCCAGGGCTTCTTATGCAAGTCGAGATTTGCGTAACTTGGGAATGACTAATAAAATATTGCTGCTATATCCCTGATATGCCAAAATTACAAAAACCATATAATATACTCAGAAGAATGAAGAAAAATAGTTATATATTTTTAATTAGTTCAATTAAAACCTTTATCTGGGGACAGCGGTGAAGTAGCCGGAGTGGCATATAAGAAAAGAAAACATAAAAGGAAGAAAAAACACGTTTTTGTACTGTAAAAACTGGTACGTATTTCGTAGCCTTGGTTATTATTATAGTTGACCTTCATTGGTGCCGACCGCTTCTCATATTCTGTCTTTCTCCTTTATTGTGTTCACCATTGCCACTGACAAATCTGTATTCCGCGTGATACTTGTTAATGTTTGGACATTTTCATACATCCTTATTATTTTAATTTTCTGACCCAACTCGATTGCTTTCCTTTTCTTGACAGTACTAGTACTGCTGTAACTTATTCTCTTAGTCGGCACCATGATAACAGTCAAAATGAAATTTTCTGAAAAGAACTTCACAGGGTTAAGGCAAAAACTCACTATCACTCCACGCGAGCTTACATTTTACTAAAGCACATTTCTGGAGGTCACTGCTATAAAACAATAAAAACAATTTCCACTTTCCGGATTACTGGGCTTTTCTGTTAGTGCAATTAATTGTAAATGGGTAGTAAGCTCGATCTTATTGCATTGGCGATAATACCGATAGCTGGAATTCTGTGAGTTGTTACATTATGGTGAAATGTGTGTCCCCTTCACTTGAAATCTTCAGTCATATAAAAAAATTACAAATAACTGAATGTAAGTCCGAAGCTATGTAAGTCGAGGACTTGCTGTATCGAAAAATGTTCAGCAACCTAAGTAAAAAGTATGGCAATAGATCGAATGTCCAATACGATGCTTCCCTTTTACTTTTTACAATGTCAAGTATGGTTTGGTCACCAACGTTATAATAGTTCTTTAGAGATTTAACCGATGTACCGTTTTTAAACTTTTGAATAACTTCGAAGTTTTTGTTTAAATGAAAGAACTCTTGCGTTTGCCCATCATTTTCACGATTTCTAAAAAAAAAAAAAAAAAAAAAAGGATTGCGACATCCCTGACATGTATAACGAAACAAAATTTGTCCTTTTGCAGTGCGATGGAACACAACAATCGACGCAACGCACTAAAACAAACTAAACATTTGGTCTTTTTTTTTTTAAGCAGCGGGTGTAAAGACAGTGTGGGTTGCAAGATAATAGGCACACTAATCTCCTAATGATGACTTATAATGCCGCTTCATCTCACTTATTTTTGACTTGCAAAACATCTGTTTATACCTATTCTATTTATTACTTGAATTTTATGATTTCTAGTTGATTTTTTTATTATTTTTTTTTTTATTATTATATTTTTTAAAATTTAGAATCTTGCAGTGTCCTGGTTAATCCGATCCCGGTAAATCGAGAGTCTGCTGTATATTGAAGTACACCAATCACAGACTAGCTGATGAAGAGGCACTTCGCTTCAAAAGCTACTATGTATTTTAACACTTTTATCTTATTTTATTTCTGTTATATCTTATGCATATATCATTTTTATTTTAATATATTTATTTTAACCATTCAGTTGATAGTCGCAAGAAACTTTGATGTTATTTAATAGTCTCACTTTATATTTTATATGGGGGAAAAAAAATTCTAAACCTACTGCACAGAAAAAGGAATCTCATTTTAAACATTGTGCATTTTTAATAATGTGATCAGAATTAACTTCAATGCACTCAGTTACAGCAAAACTGAAATATAGTATCACATATTGTACAATAATAAGGCATCTGGGGCTGATGGAATATATCCAATTATATTAAAAGAAGCAACAAAAGAGGTAAGTAAACCTTTAGCCATAATTATGAGAGCATTTGTGAATTCATGAGAGATCCCTACAGATAGAAGATGTGCTAATCTTCCAAATTCATAAAGAGGAAATCAAAGGGCTAAGTGAGTAATTATAGATCTGTAAGCATGACTTTTATTCAGATTAAATAATAAAGTCAATGGTTAAAAAAGTATTGTACAGAATCATCTTGACAAGAATGCAGTTATATGGCAATAACAGCATGGATTTAATGGAAGATCTTGTCTAAACTATTTTATTAGCTACCATGATGCAGTAAAAAAGGAGATAGGTGCAAAAAATTAATTTTGACATCATATATAGATTTCAGTAAACTCTTGATACTGTTCTAAATTAGAGATTTCTATACAAATTGGAATAATGCAGCATTACAGGTAATGCTGCTATGGACAAAGGGATGGCTGAATGGCAAAAGACAGAGAGTGGTGGCGAAGGTAAAGAAAGGCAACATGAGAACGACGAGAAACGTTGGATAACTTACGCGGGGCGCCTCCATAGCCAGGTGGGCAGGAGCAGCAGTGCGTATCACATGCTTCTTGATTAGACCGGGGTTCGAGCCCGTGAGCCACCAAATACGGAGGATGCGGAAAGGTCAGGGAATGACCACCGCATATTCCCAGAGCAATATGGCCTTAGTTGCTAATGCTTCTAAAAACTAAACAACAACAACTTACGCGGAAAATTAGTTTCCCGATATGACACTCTAGCGCTGCTTGCTTGGTAAACAGACGGTAGGTATTATCAGTCTGGAGCAAAGTCGAGAACGATATACTGATTAACAGGTGGGCGTGGCAAATGATGTGCTGATTGGTGCGCGAACACAACACACGATAACATCGGTTTAGTATCACTTTAGTAGCACTCAGAAGCACTAATGGTAATTTGCCCTAATGAACGCTTTCCATAATGGTGAAAAAGGGTCAGGTTGCCTCCACTTGAATCCCATGGGAACTGGATCCCCTCCCGAAGTGGAGGGGGTAACCTAACCTTTTTTCTTTAGAATCACAGTTATATTTAGAAATACAGTCATAAAAAAATATATTTTTTTATGACTGTATATTTATTTTCTTGTCAATAATATGCCCTAATGGCGAAAAAAAGGTCAGGTTACCTCCACTTGAATCCAATGGGAGCTTGAACTCTTCTTGAAATGGAGGAGGAGTAACCTTTTTTCTTTTAGAATCATGGGTGCATTAGCACATAAATTGTTTATTAACAAAATATTAATTTTTTATTACTGTACTTTTATTTTTAAGGTCAGGTTGCAAAATATAACGAAAAATAAAGAAACCTTTTCCTTTTTTCATAACCAAACCTAAATCAACAGTATAGTAAAAACACTCATGAACTCCAAAAATCTGCTTTTAATAGTGATAAAAAAACATAATGAAGAACATAAAAATGAACAGAACGAAACTTTTATTCATTTAATTTTCATCAAAAAATCAACCAATGTTTTATTTTCCTTACAAATTTCTTCCATCTTTCAAAGATTCATTGCTATTATTACCTGTTTACTGCTCATCACAAAACTATTATGCACCGTTCTTTACTCATAATTACACATTATAATGCCAACCAATACCTTGTTGTCTGTTGCGCCCACCACCAATCATTTCATCGTTTGCCACGCCTAGCTGTCAATCAATATATCCTTCTTGATTTTGGCTCCAGACTGATAATACCTACCATCTGTTTAAGGAGCGAGTAGTGCTAGAGTCCGGTGTCAGGAAACTAATTTTCCGCGTAAGTTATCTGCCGTTTCTTGTCGTTCTCGTGTTGGCTTTCTTTACCTTAGACAGAGTGGTTATTAATGGGCATTGCTCTTCTTGCACTAATGTTATTAGTGGAATCCCTCAGGGATCAGTGTGGCCCTTGATTCTTCTCTTAAGGATAATATTTATGAAGGCATACCCAGAGCAACGTATCAACTCTGTGGTACTACACTGACAGTGGTAGAGAATGAAAAGGACCTGGGGGTTATTGTGCAGGCAGATATAAGTTCTCTGAGCAGTGCAGATGGGCTGCAAGAGTAGCTCATGGGGTCTTGTCAATGATATACAGGAATTTTTCTAGCAGGGATAAGGAGGTGATTATTCCCTTGTATAAGGCAATGGTCAGGCCAAACCTTGAGTACTGTGTACAGGTCTGGAGGCCTCATTTCAAAAAGGATGTAGAGCTGCTGGAACAAGTACAGAGAAGGGCAACAAGATTAGTGAATGGAACAAAGGGTTGCTCTTATGAAGAAAGGCTTAAATTCTGCAAATTACAGTTTCTGGAGACTAGGCACCGGCGAGGTGATCTGATAGAGGTGTATAAAGCCTTGAATGGTTTGAGCATGCTCAATGCCAAAGGGATACTTCCTCTTGCTCAGAATAATCACTTGAGAGGGCATAAATTCAAATTGAGGAAAGAAAGATGTAGGATAAATGTGCAGAAATTTACCTTTAGCCAGTGGGTAGTTGGTTGGTGGATTTGATAGCCTAAATAAATTTAAGGCTCAGCTGGACGGGTATTTCGAACAAACGGAGGGGTGAAATGGAAGTGTGTGTTTTTTTTTTTTTTTTTTTTTTTTTGGCTGATGCTGCATAAGCTTGCTTCCTAGCATCATATGCCTCTACTAATGCTAATGCTAAGTTTAATGTTTAAGTTTGCAGATGATATGAAGGTTGGCAGGATGATTAATGATGGGAATCAGGATATGGTACTGCTACAAGACCTAGGATGGATGATCTGAGAAGTGTCAATTGAGGTTTACTGATAAATGCAAGATACTGCATATGGATAGCAGCAGTGGTGGGATTCAGCCAGTTTGCAATGGTTCGGCAGAA
This sequence comes from Mastigoproctus giganteus, assembly GCF_048544385.1. NCBI lineage: Eukaryota > Metazoa > Arthropoda > Arachnida > Uropygi > Thelyphonidae > Mastigoproctus > Mastigoproctus giganteus. The sequence continues at coordinate 44,954,712 of NC_143582.1, read as the reverse complement.
CCGATACCTAATTTGTTGTTGACTTTGGCGAACCGGTTGTTAAAATGGTTGTTAAAAACGGTTGTTATTAATTCAGCAAGAAATTTTCGTTTAGTATCGATAAAATTAATGTTCTGACTGATGTTTATCAATGGTATAAGCACAGCAGTGCTTTGTTTATAAAAGTTTATGATATGACCACACGTGGACAGAACTAGTAAAAATATTCAAATATACAGACACATATCCGCTCCTGCTCTATAATATATTAAAATAAAACATTTTTTAAATTTTTTGAAGTAGCCCTTAAAAGGATGAAAATGCAACAGAGTTTGACAGATTTTTTCAATAAGAAACTAAAATCAGAATTTGTTGTATCAGAATTGGCCTTTGTACCATCCAAGGCCAATTCTGATACAACAAATTCTGATTTGTTGTATCAGAATTGGCCTTGGATGGTACAAAACAGTCACAAGCACAACCACTCCAACTTGAAGAAAGCAGCAAGAAATTTTCGTTTAGTATAGATAAAATTAATGTTCTGACTGATGTTTATCAATGGTATAAGCACAGCAGTGCTTTGTTTATAAAAGTTTATGATATGACCACACGTGGACAGAACTAGTAAAAATATTCAAATATACAGACACATATCCGCTCCTGCTCTATAATATATTAAAATAAAACATTTTTAAAATTTTTTGAAGTAGCCCTTAAAAGGATGAAAATGCAACAGAGTTTGACAGATTTTTTCAATAAGAAACCAAACTCAGAATTTGTTGTATCAGAATTGGCCTTGGATGGTACAAAACAGTCACAAGCACAACCACTCCAACTTGAAGAAAGCAGCACGTCAATTATTGAAATAAAAAACGATAACAACTCCAAAATTGAAAATAATCTTCCTGAATGCTGGACAGTGCAACAATATAATAATTTTAATACAGTTTACAGCCTGGCAAAAAGATGTAAACCGTTTTCAGACATACAAGATAAGATAGAAGTGCAAATTAAAAATGGATTAGATATGGGAATAGGATTACATTCTCGTAAAACTGCTGCGAAAGTAGTTGATTTCATTGAAAAGGAAATTAAAAAAGAAATATTTAATAAAATTATTGAAAATAATCTGAAAATATGTTTGATTATTGACGAAGCTTCAACGATATCCTGCAAACCAGTTATTATACTTGAGGATAGTGCAAACAGTTATTATATAAAAGTTGAGGATTCATTTACATCACCAACAATTTTCGTTGAACTAGTTGAACTGGAAAAACAAGATGCAGAGACAATACGTTCTTCAGTTATGGAAAGTTTAAATAATGTTGGGCTTACTAAGAATTACCTAGAAAAAAATTTAATAGGATTTTGCTCCGATGGTGTCAGCGTTATGCTTGGGAGAAAAGCTGGAGTGAGTACTAGGATTGCAAAAGAGTTTCCAAACATAATAATATGGCACTGGATCATTGCCTCCATCTTGTTTTAGATGATTCGATAAAGGAAATAAAGCAAGTAAATCATTTTAAAATATTTATTGATAAGATATATACTATTTTTCATCAATCCAATAAAAACCAAATTGAACTTTCCAAAATATCCGAAAAACTTGGAATTGAAATTATAAAGATTGGAAGAGTTTTGGGACCAGGGTGGGCTGCCTCTAGTTAACGTGAACCCTAGCTGTGTGGCACCCTTATCCAGCGCTACATCACTATTTTTATTCAAATAAAAAGTACTTAGGTATGGCTGCCCATCTTGAAAATATATATTTTATAACTGATTTGGCATTGATGATTGATATTTTAAACGAAATTTCTCTTCTTTCAGATGCACTGCAAGCAAGAAATATAGACATAATAAAGGCTGAAAAACTCGTGATAAGATCTATTAAAGCATTTCAAATGCTTGGAAAGGAAAAGGGTATATACGAAAAAAAAGTTGATGAATTAATTACTTCAGAAACCTTCAAAAATATAAAATTCGTAGAAAACCACGAATTTGTTGGGCTTCCTCGGGAAAGACTTTTATAAAACATTGGTAATGAATTTGAAAAAAAGACTAATGGACTGTGAACATTTAAAAGCAAGTTGTAGCCAATTTCAAAATAGGAATAAATTACAATTTCTCAATTTTTTGGAGCCAGGTTACTGGAATATTGAAGAAGTACTAGTTCCATGGAAAGCAGCTGAAGAACAATTGTTCGTATTTAATGACATTTTTAATTACCAAATTGATATTAATGATTATCGAGATTTCATGGAAAACGTTTTAAAAAATTCCCAGAATTATGCAATTCCTGAAAGTGTTCAAAGACCTAAAAATATTGTCAGAACAATTGCTGTAAGTTCAGCAGAAGCGGAAACAGGTTTTTCAAAGATGAACATAATGTTCAGAGAAGAGAAGTCACCTAACTCTTTCTAATATATCAAACACAATGACTATTAGTCTAATCGGCCTACCTCTAAAGGAATGGGATCCTACTCCTCCAGTGAAAAGATGGTTAAGGATAAATCACTCAGCCGATGATGCTCGGATAAAAGTGAAGAAAATTGCAAGTAAGGACGCCAATTAAGAAGCAATATGGAAATATCTTAAATAACAGTTTTATTGTTTTTGTCAGGTGTTATTTAATATTTTTTCATTAATATTTTAAAAAACTCTTTCTTATAACATAATCTAGTTTTGTGGATCTCTTTTATTGTTCTTATTTAAGTATTAACCGCATGAAATAATAAAACTACCTTTCGGTATATAGTTTTTTTATACTTAGAACGGTCATTAGGGCAGCGAACCTGTTGTTAAATTATTTGAATCCCACCACTGGATAGCAGTAATGTCAGAATAACATTGGGTGGTATTATACTCAAGATAGTGGAGAAAGAAAAAACCTAAGAGAAATTCTACAGTTGAAAATATGACTTTTAAGCTAAATTATGAAAATGGGACAAATATAGTGTATAATCTAGGCATTGTACAGAATGCCTGGAAAAATGTGAAATAAACTTTTTTTTTCATAGATTTATTTAAGCAATGTACAAAATTATAAGTAAATCACTATGAAATAAACTTTTCTTTCATTGCCCTATGCTGTTATGTAAATGAAACCATTTCCTGATGCTATCGAGGCAGTGTTAGGTGGGTTGGAAAACTGCTAGCATGGGGGGGATGCACAGACTAATGGATTAACAGTAGCCACTGGCAGAGGTAAAAGTGATTCTTGCACTGCTTCTGTTGGAATGAGCAGCAGCCTGGAAAACAAGGTGCAGGGGATATCAGAGACTTCTGGGAGTCATTGCGGAACAAGTAAATAAACATGGGCTGTGTAAGGGTAGCTAAGAATAGGAACAGGTGCATGCATACTTGCGTGTACACCAATGCTAGGAGTTTGGTAAATAAATTTGATGAATTTGAGATGTTGGTCAAAACATCAAAGGCAGATATTGTTGGGATATCAGAGATGTGGAGTCACACAGATATAAGGAATGCAGAACTGGAATTGGGGGAGTACAATTTGTACAGGAAGGAGAGATAGGATAGGAAGGAAGGAGGGGTTATACTATTACTTAAGAAACACATAAAATCCAAGGAAGTATAGCCAGGCGACATGGCTGGACAGTGCAGTGTTGAGTCAGTTTGGTGTGACATAAGCACTGGGAAAGCAAAATTGAGAGGAGGAGTGTGCTATAGGCCTAATGACTCAGATGAGTATAATAAACAGCTGTACAGAGAAATAGCATGGACCAGTAAATTTGTGGGTTGGTCACCCACACACTAGCAGAGCTTTTGTGGGTTTACTGGATGAGTGTTTTCTACAGCAGCGTGTTCGGGAGGCAACTAGAGGGAGCAATACTCTTGATCTGATTATCAGTAGTGATTCTTCATGCTTTAATAATCTGCAGATAAAGGAACAATTAGGTGGTTCTTTAATTTTAGTTGAGAATTAGGGTGCAGTTTGTACCTTTTACAGAAGTGGACTACAACACTGTCGTGCTCAAATAGTCAATATTCGTTTTGTAAAGTCAATATTTCTAACCTGTTATGGAAAGTTGAAGCTGCCTCTCAATAGTATGGATGTTCTGCAAATGACATATTGTAAGGTTATCAGCACACAAATATACTTTAACAGTATTTGAGATGAAGACATTTGTTTATGCATGGATACTGCACTTACATCAATTCTACTACCCAGGTAGTATGAATGCATCGTTTAATTATATCTCATATTGTGATCACCTTCACAACAATTTTCTGAGGTATTGCACTGCTTTGAATAAGTAACACTTCACCAGAAGACTGGTGACGTGTTACTTATTGAAGTGTTGCAATAATGAAGGTGATCACAATATGAGATATAATTAAAGGATGCATTCATACTACCTGGGTAGTAAAATTGATGTAAGTGCAGTATCCATGCACATACAAACTTTTTTATATTCTTAGGAATTTAGCCAAAAGATATTTTTAGTATTTGGGATATTCTGGGCCATGCTACTTAACTTAATTTCAAACAGAACAGCGCTAAGTACAGATTTCTACACGAGACCTCCTTCCTGTGTAAAGTGTTGAGACAGTACATTTTGATATTGGACTGGAAAAGTTCGATATTCAAGGAAGTTTTGTATGAAGTGACCTTGTAACCCCAAAGAGTGAAGTTCTTTAATAGTGTAAAACCTCCACTTAGTATTGAAGGCCTTTTCTCTGTCAAACCTTATCATCACAAATGTTCATTTTTTCATATAAACATTGAAAATGGTAGACTCAGTTTCACCATAAGATCTAGACAACATCTGATTTACCAGAATCAATATTTTGGTTTCAAGAATCCATACAAGTCACCTGTGTATCATTATCATCCTTTCCAATGGAGGCAACTGGTGAGGGAGATCAGTTGATAATTTTGGGGAAGTGAGTGATCCTTTCAGGGGTCTGGAAAAGGTTATGATAACTGAGTAATGCCATGAGGTTGGTTATGTATATTCAAGAAAGATCCAATTAAAGAAACGTAATAATAAATTCAGAGTACTGAGCTCTTTTAGCATTATGAATAGATTTCAATAGGTCCAGCTGCACTGTTGGCCAATAGAGAATGTATATCTTTTCCACTGTTGATCAAGATCAGGGCAAGAGGTAAGAGATATTTATCATTTAACTACTGAATTTTCTTGCAAATTACTTGACTGCTGGTGTGTTTAGTCATGGTAGAAGCACACTGTATCACAGGAATCTATTTTTGGCTTGTCTTCTAATCTGCCATTCTTTGGCTTCAAGTTTCTTATACAGAGTTATTCAGGAGGAATAGTAAATATTTTGGGAGGTTATAGTATCGATTATTCTGAGTAAAAAAGTTCATATAAACACGTCCAATTCTCAATCGATACGGAGATACAGCTGTTTGAAACTGGTTCACACAGCTCGCTGAATCAGATGTGACCAAGTAGCAGTTATAACTTGACATTGTTTGGTTTGGTGTTAGAAGTGGTGTTAAGAATGCCGCACATTTTAATATGCCGCTATGGTGTTTGTCTACTGTTTTTGTGGTGGAAGTGCTACTGCTGCTTGTAGAGAATAACGTTGACAGTTTCCTAACTGCAGAATACCAGATTCAAGATCATGTACCAGTATTTACACCAAACTGTGTGAGACTAGTACAGTTCCTAGCACTCATATTTCTTCTGAACGTGCAAATGAACAAAATGAAATAGAACACATTCTTCAGTTCTCCTACTATTAGCACACAAAGAATTTCTACGCATATCGGTGTCTGTGGCTTGTATCCATTTCACATACAGAGGGTGCTTGTATCCATTTCACATACAGATGGTGTCTCCTGGTTGAAGGTGTTGCACCTTCAACCAGGAGACAACGCCCAGTGACTGGAATTTTGTTGGTGGGTAAATGCTAATCAGCGATTAATCCATTAATACTGTTCAGTGATGAAGCTACTTTCACCCATGACGGTATGAAACAACACCACCCGTAACTCTTATAGATGGTCAGATGAAAATTCATATGCCACTGTAGAAACAAATTTTCAACATCGCTTCTCTGTAAACATGTGGTGCAGTGTCATTGACAATCAGTTGATTGGGTTGTGTTACAAAATCGTCTTACAGGGCCCATTTACCTAGAATTTCTGCAAAACGAGCTTCCACTACTATTGGAGGATGTTCCCTGGGCTACAAGGATTGTATGTGCTTTCAGCATGACAGAGCTCCTGCACATTATACCTGTCTGGTGATACAATATCTAAATCGAACTTTCCCTGAATGATGGATCGGCTGCAGTGGTCCCGTTCATTGGCCACTAAGGTCTCCAGACCTCACTCCGTTAACTTTTTGTTTGTGGGGATGAATGAAAAACGCAGTGTACAAAGAAAAGGTGAATACAAGAGACAAACTGCTTGCTCGCATTTTGGATACTACTGCCCTCGTGAAGGAACACCAAGACGACCTCAGAAGAACAACATGTCATATTACCACAAGAGTTGCAAAGTGCACTGAGGTTGGCAGTGGGATTTTCAAACATTTATTGTGAACTGTATAAAATTTGTCAATTATTTGTGTTTTGTATCATTTAAAAAGTCAATAAATACAAACAATAAGTCATTTATCATTCTTTAATACCTCTCATAATGGCTTTGTGTGTGACAGTTTCAAACAGCTGTATCTCCGTATCCATTGAGGATTGTACACACATTCACATGAAATTTTTTACTCAGAATAATCGATACTATAACCTCCCAAAATATTTTCTATTTCTCCTGAGTTATCCTGTAAGTTTTGAGGTAGTGAGAAACTTACAGGATAACTCAGGACAGGAGTACAATGTGTGCAAAAAGAACATTTCTTTTTATTATTTTTTTTTTCTTATGTTAGGGTAGTCCAAAGCCAGACTATGGCAAACCTCCCATGTTTTTATGTACATTACTGTACCAAGCCAGGCTGTTCTGTGTAGTGTTACATATCCATATTCTGTTCCATAGTAGACTAGCATATTGTCCACAATATATAAGTCATACATAAGTTTGTTTCAGTCCATACTCAGTATATGAAGTCTTGCTATCCAATGCACTGGTCATGTCCATGTCTTCTACCTTATGCTCAGTACTAGGAACTGAAACACTTAAAATTCAGCAACCAATGAATTAGGATTGCAGCATTTTATCCACAATGATGCAGCACAAAGAACTGCATCATAAACTAGTTGTATCACAGACTACCATATTTTCTATACTGCAGCATAAGGAGCTGCATCACAATCGATTAACACTTGTTATTAACATGCACAGCACAATAAACTGTACATCCTACAAACGCAGCACCATTAGAAGCATCCATCTGAATTCATGACCCATATATTACCATAAATTCACAGCACCATGGACTGAAAGTTGAAGAAACCATAAATCATTGTGTTCTTCTATATTCACCACCATATATAATAATCTACACCAGTGTTTCCCGAATGGTGTTCCGTGAGGTAAAATTAAGGGTTCCGCAAAAAAAAAAAATAATTTTTTTAATTTTACACATTAAAAGTTAAAATTATTGTATGTACATTTATATCTGGTGGACGAGACAATATTTAGGCCAGGTCGCTTTTACTGCACAGCTTGTGTACTAAACTTCCTTTGTAATTGTAATCCAGAACCTGCACGTTACATCAACTGTATACTACCGCATCTTCCTACCTAAATACTAGGAAAAGACAGCCAAACAGTTATGATTTTGTATTTTTTGTATTATTTTTATACTAATAATAATAAACAAAGAATTTAAAGGTATTTGACCTTGAACCAAGAATTCTGTCTGCGCCATATTTATTTATTTTTTTATGTGCTATGCTAAAATATATTTAAGGGGTTCTGTTATGTTGTACAAAATATAAAAGGGTTCTCTGACTAAATTTAATTGGGAAACGCTGATCTACACCATACCCATTCAGAAGCTTGCTTCTTTGCAAGTTTACTTTCCAATGGTGTTCCCCACAGAGGGTTTACACTCTTAGTTAAGAAGCACATAAAATCCAAAGCACAGCATCCAGTGCATAGGTGGCCAGTGCAATGATAAGTAAACTTGGTGTGATATAAATACTGGGGGGAAAAAAAATTACAGTACAAGTGTGTTATAGGACTGTGATGAGTATAATGAACAATTGCACAAATATATAGAGTGGGCCAAATCAAGTCTTATAATGGGGACTTTATAACTTTTCAGATATTGACTGAACTATGTGGGTTGGTCACTCACACAGTAGCAAATCTTTTGTGGATTCATTGGATGATTTTTTGAAACACAAGCACGTCAGAGAGAGGCATCAAGAGAAAGTGATACTCTACATCTGATTATCAGCAGTGACCCATCATGCATTAAGAATCTGCATATAAAAGACCCACTAGGTGTAAGTGATCATGGTGTATTGATATGGAATTTATTTAAAGATGTTAACTATTTTCATCAAGGGCAAAGGGAAGGGCTTTTGCTTTCATTAAAGTGACTACAGTTGTTTCAGATATTTTTTAAATATTATGCAGTGAGACCAACTGATGAAGTTACCAAGAGCAAATTATAAATGAGAAATATTCAGGGACCACATTAGTAGAAGCTACTAGGCTACTTATAACAACCAAGATATACTGATCAAGGCATACACCTAAATGGATGTCAGATGAAATTATAAGATTCATGGCAGCGAAGAAAAATGAATGCAATGCATATTACTTATCAGGTTATACAGATGCCTACAGCAGATATAAACTAGTCTGCAGTTAAGTCACAAAGGAAGTAAGACAAGCTAAGGCAGATTACAAGGTCAAACATTGCAAAGGAAAGCAGCATACACTTTGTTTTTATGTAAACAGAAGGAAGGGATTAAATTATAATAATCCACCAGATATGAATAGATTAACTGTTGATGATCCTGCTCAGTTTGCAGACAAATAAAATTGGTTACTTTGCTTCTATGTTTCACACATGAAGAATGTTTTAAATGGGAATGCAAGCAGTGAGTCAAATTCTGGCAGGGAGCTGAATGAATTTGTGATAACTGAGAGGAAAGTGGAAGAGAAATTATTAAAGCTAAATGTAAAAAAAAAAAAAAAAAAAAAGGGCACCCAGGGTAGATGGGACCTATGCAGCTATATTAAAGGAGGCAGAAAACATTTAGCCATGACTATGAAGGCATCCCTATTCAGGGGAGGACCCGATGGACATGTGCAAATGTATCCCCAGTTCACAAAGGGAGACGTGAATAATTACAGACCTGTTAGCTAGACTTCTGTTCCAGGAAAAATAACAGAGTCACTAGTTTAAAGAAGTAATGCAGGTACATCTAGACAGGAATGCAGTTATATTGCAGTCACAGCACGGATTTATTATGGGACAATCTTGCTCGACCAATCTGATTAGTACTATGACAAAGAAAAAAAAAATTGGATACTTAACAAGGGAACTGGATTAAAAAAAATTAATTTCAACATCATATACTTATATTTCTGAAAAGCTTTTAATACTGTTGCACATAAAAGACTGTGATGCAAATTGAAGCAGTATGGCATTACAGGCAAGTTGCTGCTAGGTATAAAGGGATGGTCGAGTGCAAGAAGACGGAGTAGTTATCAATGGGCACTGTACTTCGGCACCTCCATAGTCAGGTGGGCAGGAGCAGCAGTGTGTAGCACACGCTTCTTGATTAGACCGGGTTCGAGCCTGTGAGCCACCAAATATGGAGGATGCGGAACGGTCAGGGAATGACCACCGCATATCCCCTGAGCAATATGGCCTTAGTTGCTAATGCTCCTAAAAACCAAATAACAACAACAACAACAACAACAACAACAACAACAACAACAACAACAGCACTGTACTTCTACTAATGTTATTAGCAGAGTGCACCAGGTTTCAGTGCTGGGCTCATTGTTGTTTTCTATATTTATTAATGATATGGATAAAGGCATATCACATTTAATGTTTTAAATTTGCAGATGATATGAAGGTTAGCAAGGTAGTTAATCGCAATAATCAGGACGTGCTATTACAAGAACTAGACAAATTAGGCACGAGGGCTGAGAAGTGGCAACTGAAGTTTAATATTGAAAAATGCAAGATAGTTCATATCCCAGATTAATATACAAGTTGGGTCGTACTAAACTTGGGCAGTGGAGAATGAAAAAGACCTAGGAGTAATTGTGCAGTCAGATATGAAGTTCTCTGAGCAGTGCAGACAGGCTATCTGGACAGCTCATGACATTTTGTCAATGATATACATGAACTCTGCTAGCAGGGATAAGAGGTGATTATCCTAATTTATAAGGCAATTGTCAGGCTACAACTTATGTACAGAAGGCCCTCATTATAACGTGGTTTGCTTTATTCACTACAATGCTTTTCTCATATTATAACCCATATCTGACTATAATGCTGTCACAAATCACTATAACGCTCTTTTACAGATTGCAATTTTGGCATATTTAACAAAATCGTTTCATTTGATGGAGTCAATAGCTTGAAAATGAATAGCAAAACAGCAATAAAACATTTCCCATGCTCAGTGAAATTTTCTCGCAAGCTAATTTAATTGCAGTACAGTGACTTGTTACGTAGTTCCGAGACAACATTTTAAAAAAATGATCAAGTATATTGCTTGTAATACAAAGGGTACTAGGAAAGTTTTGCAATACAGCTTTGTTTATTTAATTTTTTCAAAGTAATTTCCTCTACATTCAATACACCTCTCCATCCTCCGAAACCAATCTATAAACCAGTTCTGCCAAGTTTCACTAGGGAGTAAAGCACACTCGTTGTCCCAAGCCCGTAGAAGGTCCTAATCACTGGAAAACCGCCTCCCTTTTAGCTTCATTTTCACATGCGGGAACAGTGCAAAGTCGCAGGGAGCAAGGTCTGCACTGTAGGGAGGGTGCTCGAGAAGTTTCAGTCCTGTCGTGGTCAAATATTCGGTGCAGGCTTTGGCGCGGAGAGCTGCAGCATTATCGTGATGGAGGTACCAGGTGTCCATTCTTGACTTTGGCCGCAGGTTCTTCATAGATCCAATGACTTTAGGCAGGCATTGTTCAGTATACCACTTAGCTGTGACTGTCTTCTGCGTGTCCAAAACGACACATTCCACAATTCTACTCGATTTGAAAAATACAGCTATCATTTTCTTCTTTACAGATTGGGATTTTCTGACAATTACGGGTGTGTCGTCATCATCAAAGACCCAAACTTTGTTTTGAGCCTTGGTCGGCAGATCGTAATAGTACAGCCAAGTCTCGTCACCTGTCACGATGTTGTTCACATACCGAGATTGTCCCTTATCAAACTTTTTTAACATCTCCCGGCACCAAGTCACACGTCGTGTCATCTGCTCTTCAGTCAGTTGATGCGGCACCCAGAGAGAACAAAGTTTCTTCACGTGCAAATAATCTTGCAGAATCGAACGAATTGCTGGTGCATTTAGGCCCAAAGTATCCTCTATCTGTTGGTAGGTCACTCGCCTGTTTTCGTCAAGCATTTTCCTCACAGCAGTAACGTTTTCCTCCGTAACTGACGTTCGTGGCCTTCCCGGCCTCTCCGAATCCTCCAGAGTGAAATTTCCCCTTTGGAATTCTCTATACCACCTGAATATCGTTGTACGATGTGGACAATCATCATCTAGTGCAAGAGTCATTTCTTCTAAGCACTGGTCTATGGTTAAACCACGCACGAAATTATACCGAAAAACTGTCCTTATCTCATTTCGTGACCACGATGCCATCGCAAGCACTTTACACTCTCACTACTAATGAATAACTGAGCCCATCGACTTGGCGCGGCGGCTACTATGCACGTGTGAACATGTCTCAATATGCAGCAACAAGCAGCTTCCTGTGATTTATTGTTGCGTCATATTGCAAAACTTTCCTAGTACCCTTTGTATTTGTGTTATATGCATTTATCCAAAGTCTAGTCATCATTCAGTACAGTATTACACATCATGCATAATGGACAGTTTACTCGAACATCGTATCATAATTAAAGCAACCAACGCAGTTACATTTTCAAAGAGTTAATAATAACGGATAAGAATGAAAAAGCAACAAATGCTGGATGCAGTATGAAGACTATAAATGTAAGAAAAAGACCGAATTTAAAAATTAAATTAGACGTTTTGAAGCGAATCAATTCTGGTCAACGACAAGCGGATGTGTGCCACAATTTAGGACTGGCAAGTTTAACTGTAAGAACAATTATAATGGCGCATTATAGCCAAAGTTGCTTATGCGCCGTGAAACCCCCACAACAACAACAACAATTATAAATAATAAATAATTAATTTTAGCAGCGGGAAAGACAGCTGTTCCACTACAAGCAACTAGGGCTAGGCAGGCTATTAGGATTGAAATGGAGAGACTAACTAATTTTTTTTTAAGATAATATCCAATGCAGAATTCGGTTAAGTTAAATATTATAAAAAAAAAAGAGAAAAAGAGAGAGAGAGAGAGAGAGAGAGAGAGAGAGAGAGAGAGAGAGAGAGAGAGAGAGAGAGAGATTAGCCTATATAATGATCTGAAGAAAACTCACCTAAAAAAAAAAAAATTGTGGAACCATTTAAAACTAATAAGAGCTGGTTGAATAGCTTTAAAATCCAGGGAGAAGCCGCAAGTGCAGATCAAGGAGCCGAAACTTTAAAAAGAACTTGTTAAAATTAATGATGGGGGGTATTTGTGTTATACTTCTCAACAACCTTTTAACATAGATGAAGCAGGACTTTTTTGGAAATGAATACCTAAAAGAAGTTTCATATTGAAAGAAGAAAAAAAACATGCCGGGTTGAATTTCAAAGCAGCGAAGGATTTAAAATTAAAAACCCTTTTAGTTTACCAGGAAGAGGGCCAAAGTACAACCCAAAATCAACACATTTTTCAAGATTAAATTCATCAATTAAATTAAATCAATTAAAATCAATTTAGATCGATTAAATTCATGATTTTAATTGGAATTTTAAGTTTAATTTTGATACGCCTGTAGTTACATATTTACGTTTTTGTACATATAAAATATTTTGACCGACTTTTGTGCATCTTTTCACTATTGTTTATTATTGATTAGGAAATATCCTATGGCATCGACTGCAACTCACAAATACATATGTTAACTTATGGGAATTCGGCACTCACTTAGCACTCTTTTTTTCCAGAACAAATTATCAGCGTTAAGCGGGGGTCACATGTACTTCATACAGGTCTGGAAGTCTAATTTTAGGAAGGATGTGAATCTCTTGGAATAAGTACAGAGAAGAGCAACAAGATGGGTGAAGGGAGCAAAAGGGTGCTTTTAACCAGGAAAGGCTTCAGTTTTGCAAATTACAGAATCTGGTGACTAGGCATCTGCAAGATCTGATTGAGATGCTTAAGGCTTTGAATAGATTGGATAGTCTATTCAACATGGACACAGCATAGGTTTGTTAAGTGGAAATCTTGACTGACCAATTTGATTGTATACAGTAATACCCCGAAGTTACGCGATAGGTGGGTCCGACGAAAATCGCGTAAGTCGAATTCGCGTAAGTCGGGGTACAACTTTGCATATAAATACATATAAATTTTGCTTAATTGGGACCAAGGACTAACAAAAACACTAGTTTAGAAGAAAAATATTAATAAAATTGCAGTTCTTTATACATATTAATACAAAATATGTATTAAAAAAAACAAATGACTTACGTAAAAAAGTTATTTCGATGTCGATGGCTTCATAAAATCTAACAAATTCGTCTGACGACACAGCGCGTTCTTTTTTTCACGCAGAATTTCTTTGTAGCAAGCTAATAATTTTTTTTATTCCTTGCTTTGTAGCTATAACGCGTTCTTCGTTGGAGTCTGTTTTCTAAAATTTTTAAGCCCTTTACAATTGAGCCCTTTTCAATTTTCAACCTGTCAAGTTTGCAATTGTCATGTGCTTTTCGCCGTTGCTTCATTTAGGCCTGTAGCACGTGCAATATCACATGGTCTTTCATTTCGCTCAAAGCGTTTCACAATTTCATATTTTTTCTCTATCGACAGAGGTGTACTGGCCATAAGCCTTACCGGGGAAACCCCGGTGGGCCAGTGTGAATTTGGCCATAAACCATAGTATGAGGCCACTATAAATTTTCCCGGGTAAGAATTTTTGACCCAGTCCGCTTCTGTTTATCGATATTGCTTTTCTTTTTCTCTCTGAATCTGCAGTGTCTTCACCAGGACGCTTCCTTTTCACACCTTTTAATTAAGTATTTTACTCATTTTTAGGGAATAAAGCACAATTACAAAACGAGGAGGCACGCTTGATACGCATAAACAAAGCTGCGCGCATGTAGCAACTGAATAAACAACACCATAAAGGCAGAGATACACTATTAACACCTCACATTTCTAGAGGTTACTACCATAAAACAATAAAAATCCAGTTGCGTTTCTGCTAGTGAAATCTGTTATAAACTGGTAGTAAACTCGATCTAATTGCATTTGCGATTATACCGATAGCTGGAATTGTGTTGGTTTTTACGTTATTATGGTGAAATGTGTTTCCCCTTCACTGATATAAAAAACATAAAAGCAACAAAGTTGAATTTTGTTCATCTTTCGCTCTCATTCTCCGCCGTCGCACCGTATATCGATAACATATGAAAAACGACCTTGAAGATAGTGGGCGGCAGCGTTGCCAAACGAAAAAAATCAAGAACCGCGTAACTCCGAGTTCGCGTAAGTCGGGGTATTACTGTACTATGATATGCTTACAGAGGAACTGGATGCAAAAAATAATTTTGATATCATAGACTTGGATTTCAGTAAAGCTTTTGATACTGTTGCACATGGAAGACTACTCAAATTGGAGCAGTATGGCATTAAGGTCAAGTTTCTGCTGTAGATAAAGGGATGGTTGAGTGGGAGATGACAGAGAGCGGTAATCAATGGACACTGCTTTTCATGGTCTAATGTTATCAGTGGAGTCCCCCAGGGTTCGGTGTTGGGCCCACTGTTGTTTTGTACATTTATCAACGATATTGATGAAGGTATATCATGCTTAATGTCGAAGTTTGCAGATGATACAAAGGTTGGCAGGGTTGTTAATGATAGTACACTACTGCTGGAACAGGATCTAGAAAAGTTGGGAAAATGATCTGAGAGGTGGCAACTGAAGTTTAACATTGACAAATGCAAAGTACTGCATATGGGTAACAGTAACCCCAGAAAAATGCACCAGCTCAGGTTAGTGGAGAATGAAAAGGACTTGAGGGTAATTGCACATTCAGATATGAAGTTTTCTGAGCAGCGCAGACAGGCTGCCAGAGCAGCTCACAGAGTATTTTCAATGATATACAAGAATTTTGCTAGCAGGAATAAGGAGGTGATTATCCCTTTGTATAAGGCAATAGTCAGGCCACATGGAAGTTTCTTAGTTTCTTAAGGTACTGCATACAGGTCTACAGACCTCATTATAGGAAGGATGTAGAACTGCTGGAATGAGTACAGAGAAGAGTAACAAGATTGGTGAGGGGAAGGACAAAGGGTTACTCTGACCAAGAAAGGCTTAAGTTCTGCAAATTGCAGCATCTGGAGACTAGGCACCTGCAAGGTGATCTTATTAAGGTGTATAAGGCCTTGAGAATGGTTCTTCCTCTTGCTCAGATTATGCACATGAGGGGACATAAATTCAAACCGAGAAAAGACAGTTGTAGAATATAGATGTGTGGAAATTTGCCTTTACCCAGCAGGGTGGTTAATTGTTGGAATAAACTGCCATCTGCCATTGTGGAAGTTGATAGTTTAAATAAATTCAAGGAAGAACTCTATAAATGTTTGGAGGTTTTTGGGAAGGGTTTTTTTTTTTTTTTTTTGGCTGATGCTGTATAAGCTTACTTTCTTGAATCATATGCCTCTACTAATGCTAATCTCAATGCTAACGAAATCCTTCTTCTTGCTTAGACCACACACATGAGTAGGGCTATAGTGGAGGATATAAGCAAGTATATGCCATATACCCCTGGATTTTTTTAGGTGAATAGCTTATACCTACTAGTTTTTGAAAGACTTGAAAAAACAAATTTTATTAAAATATTTACTGAAAATTATTTACTGAAAATTAAAATATTTACTGAAAATATTTACTGAAAATTAAAAAATAAATTTATTAAAATTTGATTCTTAGGCAATACTTATAGTTTTATTATTTTTAATATATATGCCATGTGTGTGTGTGTGTGTGTGTGTGTGTGTGTATATATATACACACACACACACACACACACACACACACACACGCACACACACACACATATATGGTTATATGCATATACCCAATGGAATTTGATTAATAAGCCTGATATGCTCAACATACTCCACTTTTTGCAACATTCATAGAGTACCTTCTGCTAATTTTACAACTACAGCACTGCACATGAGGGGGATAAATTGTATTGAGGAAGAATGGCATTGCAAGTCATATGAGCATAAATTTACCTTCAGCCAGATTTTGGGTGTTTGTTGGAGCAAACTATCATTTAGTGTTGTAAGTTGGGTAATGTGAATAAATTCAAGGAAGAACTAAATAAACTGTTAGAGGGGATAGACAAGTGATATGGGAAGCACTGGCTTTTTTTTCTTTTTTTTTTTGGTTTATTCTCTTGCTTTGCATTACTTGCCACTACAGCTACTACTACTACTACTACTACTACTAATAACAATAATAATAATAATCGATGTAGGCCTATATACGGCCTACATCGATTACCACAAGGCCTTCGACTCCGTATCTCATAGCTGGTTAATAGAGACCCTGAAGATCTACAAGGTCAATCTGATAGTGACAAACTTCCTAGGAGAAACAATGGCAAAATGGAGTACCACCATTAAGGTCGAGAACATCACAACCAGGCCAATCCCTGTTAGAAGAGGAATCTTTCAGGAAGATGCTCTGAGCCCACTATGGTTCTGTTCTAGCACTCAACCCGCTATCCACCATACTCAACAGCAGCAAGTATGGATATAACCTCAAAGAAAGAAGCAAGAACCTGTACACCCTCACCCACCTGACGTACATGGATGACATCAAGCTCTACGCGGCAACCGAGAAGCAACTCCAGCAACTACTCCGGATCACCGAAGAATTCAGCAAGGACATCAGGATGGAATTTGGTCTAGAAAAATGCAAGACCCACACACTGCACCAGGGAAAATTAGTTGGCCGAAACTACCAGCTGCAGACTGGTAAAGAGATCGAAGCTATGACAGAAGGAGATACCTACAAATACCTAGGGATGATGCAGGCTGAGCAGTTAAAACATAAGGAAATCAAGAAGTGCCTGACCGAAAAATATCATCAGAGACTCAGAAGCCTGCTGAAAGCAAAACTGAACGAAGGGAACACAGTTAAAGTCATAAACACCTATGCAGTTCCAGTACTAACATACACATTCGGGGTCATAGATTGGACTAACACCGAGCTAGAAGATATCATGCGAAAGACAAGGACAATGATGACCAAGAGTTGCCAACACCAACCGAAGTCAGCAGTGGAGAGAATAACAATACCTCGGAAAGAGGGAGGAAGGGGCCTGATAGACCTGATAGAACAACAGAAAACAGTGATAGTTAACCTGAAGGATTACTTCGAGAACAACACAGCACCGCTCCACCAGGCCATAAGGAAGATAGATAAGTGGTATACCCCACTCAACCTAAATGAGGAAAACCCTACCACCCAGATGGTACAAGAAACGAAGTTAGAAAGATGGACAAAGAAGACACTCCATGGCAGACACTACAATGACCTCCATCAATTTCACATCGATAACAGTGCTTCCAATGCATGGCTCACAAGTGGGACACTCTTCCCAGAGACTGAAGGATTCATGCTGGCCATCCAAGACCAGGTAATCAACACCAAAAACTATAGAAAATACATCGCAAAGGAGCCTGGAATGTCAGATGACACATGTTGACGATGCCACCTGGCTTCAGAAATGATCTAACGCATTACCGCTGGGTGCAAGGTGATCACCCAGACTGAGTACACTCATAGACACGACCAGGCCAATCCCTGTTGAAGTATTATCCCTGTATTATCCCAGGATAATACATTGGAAGCTAGCGAGGAAATACCAGTTGACCAAAGAAAGTGTACCATATTACAAGTACATACCCCAGGCAGTACTAGAGACCCGAACCCACAAGCTGTACTGGGACTGCGCCATAATAACGGATAAAACCAGCAATGTCCAGAAAACCAATGAGGAAAAAATTAGGAAGTACACGAACCTGAGACATGAGATCAAGGAGATGTGGCATATGCAAAAAGTATCAACCATCCCAATCATCGCGTCAACCACCGGTGTGGTACCAAAGACTCTACATAGCAGCCTAGCAACAATAGGTCTCCCAGAGAACACCTACAAGGAACGCCAGAAAGTCGCAATCCTGAACACCTGTAGGATAGTCAGAGATTTCCTCGACCGACAGTAACACCAGACATTACAACCACCCTGTGTACTTGGTAGCAGTACCCGTCATGGAGTGGAATCCCCCAATCCGGAAGAAATAATAAAAGAGCAACAACAACAATAATAATAATAATAATCATCATCAGAGTACAATTATTGTCAAAAATATTAACAAGATTTTTTTTAAAACCATCAAAAAACTTCATAAAGTTAAAAAAATAAACTTGTTGTTACTTTTTTTTTAAGAATCCACAATATTTACAGAGTAGAATTATTTATATTCCAGCATTTTTAAGTCAAAACTGAACAATGGTTGATAGCTATGATGTCCCCTCTCCAATTTTAAATATTCTTTTTATGCTGCCATCTATGAAACTGTGCCAACTATTAATTAGAAACACAGATAAGAGATGGCAGCATGAACTGGAGAAATTTATACAACAGCAGTTACATTACTTAAAATGTACTTGAAAAAATGCAGATCTACATATGTACTCCTGGGAGCTCACATACAAAAAATGTAGCTCTACATGTGGACCTGTGAAAAGATTAATGAATGGAACTTTTCTCTTATAAGGGATTTAAAACAGCAAAATTCATCCTGCACAAACAAATTTCCTCGGAATTTATGTGCATTACTCAGCCAAATATTAAAATAAAACTTTTATGGCTCTGAACTAAAATATACATGAGAAAGAAGAAAAGTACATTAAATGTAAATACTCCAAGCTCATCCACTAAAGCAACTTTATATATGTATGCATTTTCTTTTTAACAAGCTCATAATTAGTAGTGAAAAACATACTTTTAAAACTTGTAAATGCACATCACAGGGTGGAGTTGGGTAAGAGCTTGTGCACTGAAGGAAACAAAGATTACTGTTGACAGGAAGAAGAGTATTATAAACTTTTTCCACAGTTACCATATCCTGCATACCTGTTGAAATTATCATGGGTTTTTTGAATTTGGCAACGTGTTGCAACAGGGGAAAATTGTTGGCATCTCCTGATCCTATCTTAAAGAATGGAATATCTAGAAGAAGCAGGAAATTCATAGATTCCTGTTAAAATAATAAGAAAATTTTTTAAAAAAGTAAAATAAATTAATAGTTCTTGTACATGACATTTTTGTGATATCATGTAAAAGAATAATTATTTGTAATATCATATACAAGAACTTCCAAAGGTAATCTTTCTTATTCTATATATTTTATATATATGGCAAAAGTCTAATCTACAGGGATTTTGGAAAGGGGGCAGATACAAGTTGCATGAATTTAAGAGTTGGAAGGGCATTAATAATATAGGTATCTACACCAATAATGTATGATGAATTTTTAAAATGTTCCATGTAATTAAAGGAACTTGCAAAAACACAAAACTAAAATTACCTACTGCTTGGCAGTGTCAAGCAGTCAACTTCTTTTCACACTTCTTACCATTGAAAATTTATCACCAATTGTGCTTTTTATATCATAAATTGTTGAAATGCCAAGGTCTGAACTTTGGACTGTGTGCATTTTCTAAATGTATCTATTTTTGTATCATCTTAGAGAGTGTTTCCCACTCTCTAAGATGGGTAAAAACAGGGTAGACAATATATTAGAATAGAATGATATAAACTATCTATACGATATACAGTAATACCCCGAAGTTATGCGATAGGTGGGTCCGACGAAAATCGCTTAAGTCGAATTCGCGTAAGTCGGGGTACAACTTTGCATATAAATACATATAAATTTTGCTTAATTGGGACCGAGGACTAACAAAAACACTAGTTTAGAAGAAAAATATTTAATAAAATTGCAGTTCTTTATACATATTAATACAAAATATGTATTAAAAAAATAAATGAGTTACGTAAAAAAGTTATTTCGATGTCGATGGCTTCATAAAATCTAACAAATTCGTTTGACGACACAGTGCCTTCTTTTTTTCAAGCAGAATTTCTTCGTAGCAAGCTAATAAATTTTTTATTCCTTGCTTTATAGCTATAACGCGTTCTTCAATTGAGCTGAGACCTTCTGTCAAACTTGCAATTGTCATGTGCTTTATGTGCTTTTCTGGTGGAACTGGGTCTGAAATGTCGGATACTTCAATGCTCACGCATCTCTATGAGCTCATTCACTGTCAGCTCCTGACTATGTGAATCCAACAGCTCGTTGACATCATCACCATTGACTTCCAAATATAATTTCCTGGCAAGATTAACAACTTCTTCTATCACATGAGCAACATGATCAGTTTCTGGTGTTGTTTTCGTCTCGGTTTTGAAAAAAAAATGGACAAAGTTACTTCAAGACACCATTCAATGTTTTTTGTGAATTTCATCCCAAGATTTTTCAATGATTCTTACGGCATCTAAAAGATTGAAATGTTTCCAAAAGTCTTTAACAGATATCTCACTATTTTGTCTCATAGCTTCATTCAGACATGCAAATTAACGCCTCGTGTAGTAAGCCTTGAATGTTTTGATGACTCTCTGGTCCATCGGTTGAAGCAAGCTAGTTGTGTTTGGAGGCAAAAACACAAACTTACACAAGTGGGTCGAAATTAATTAGGGTGGCAGGAGGGTGACCGGGTGCATTGTCAATAAGAAGCTTCGCTTTAAATGGAATCTGTTTAGACTTGCAATAACGTTCGACTTCGGGTATGAAATGGTGACCAAACCAGTCCTCAAAAACGGAAGCTGTCACCCAAGCTTTATGATTTGACTTCCAAATCACTGGTAAGCTAATTTTAGATATATACCAAACGAAAAAATCAAGAACCGCGTAACTCAGGGTAGCGTAAGTCGAGGTATTACTGTACAATAGGGCTGCCAAAGGTAGGCTGGGACTGCCAAAATATAACGCAATAAAAATAAGTTATACTCCTTTGTACATTATGATTTTTGCCTACCTTTTTTTAGCTATCTACAAATATTCAATTTCTGTTTTTGGTTAACAACACTTCTACATTTTTACTCATCCTTAAACAACTAATAATGGCAACAGCTGGGTGAAGGAGAGACTTCATGTGTACATTAGCCTCTGGTGATCACTTATAATGCAATGTAAGCAATAAAACAGTGTTTTCCAAAATTAAAAAAAATTTCCTTCAAGACAACAAAGCAATAACAATTAATATAATATAAATTGTTGTTGCTTTGTTAAACATTTTTGTTTTTATTTCTTGCAGTGTAACATTTAATTATTTAATTTACAGCCTCTGTGTTACTGGGCTGGTAGGCAGTGCAATTGCCTTTTCATTAATATATGACTTTTAAAATGTGCTAGTTTCATGAACTTTTCTGATGAATGAATGATGGATAGCTGGGCTTTTCATATTTATATACAGGGTTGATTTGATTTATTTATGAGTTCTTGGTGCAAGAGCTACTGTGACTAAAATGCACCTTGAAGTTATATACAGGGTATATCACTAAAAAGGCATAGGGGTTTATCTTGTTTATTTTTAGCCTATTGGTTATCTGGACATTATGGATCTTTTTTGTCATATTCAGGTTAAAATTTTTGAATTTGACATTACAATTGTACTAGGTATTTATTGTTTAGATTTTATGATGAGTGTAAACTGATTTTATTTGAAGGTAAAAAAAAAAAAAAATAAATAAATAAAAAAAAATAGTAGTAATAATAATAGCTATTTTAACATGAGGAGATGCAATGCAAACTACTGTCACACAGCCAAGCTGTACAAGTGCTAAACATATATTAAAACTGCACATCATGTACAATTTTTTTTTCATACCCTTTAAATAAAATTGGTTTATGTTCATTTCAGAAGTACACCAATGATTTAGACTAAACAGAAGATGAGGAGCAACTTTTCCACTGCTAAAAAAGAAGCCAATTATGCAAAATTTAAATTTAGAAATCATGAAATTTAAACAGTAATATGTATTCCAATTTTAACATCTAATTTGAACATTTAATTTGAAAATTTCAGCTCAATTATGGCAAAAAATGCCCAAACAACAAAGCACGCACCCCCCTCCCCCTTGGCCTTAATTATGCATTGCATCCCCACTGGTAGGTGTCAAACCAATTTTTGATTTTGAGCATGTTGGCCAGTTCTGAAACCAATATTCCAGTTCATCCCAAAGCTAACCTTGGGAGGTGCATTATGGCCACAGAAGCTGATGCGCCAACAACTACCAAAAAAAAAAACAAAAAAAACCGGAAAGTGCAAATTGTTTTGGCGAAGGTAAAGAAAGCCAACACGAGAACGACATTTCTCGTCGGATAACTTACACAGAAAATTAGTTTCCCAACACTGGACTCTAGTGCTGCTTGCTCAGTAAACAGACGGTAGGTGTTATCGGTCTAGAGCGTCCCATCCCTGTAAAAGCAGTCTCTCCTGTTAACAAGTACAGACCAGGCTGAAAAATAAAAAAATTCTACCCCTTGAGTCTTGCACAATCCTTCCAGGGCCGAATTAATCGATAGGGCTCTCATCATATACTCCCTCCTATCGTGTCTGGGCAGAATTGCAGACACTTTCAAATTCAAACAGGGATGGGATACAGTTAAATAGAAAGGGTGCAAGAATATTTGCTGATACTATCGAGGCAGTGTTAGGTGGGTCGGAAAACTGCTAGCTTGGGGGAATACAAGGACTAATAGATTAACAGTAGCCACTGGCAGAGGTGAAAGTGATTCTTGCACAGCTTCTATTGGAATGAGCAGAAGCCTGGAAAACAAGATGCAGGATATTTCAGAGACTGTTGGGAATCACTGTGGTACAAGTAAACACATGGGTTGTGTTAGGGTAGCTTAAAAAAAGAACAGGTGCACGTATACTTGTGTGTACACCAATGCTAGGAGTTTGGTAAATAAATTTGATGAATTTGAGGTATCGCTCAAAGTGTCAAAGGCGAATATTGTTGGGATATCAGAGACGTGGTGTCACACAGATATAAGGAATGCAGAATTGGAATTTGGGGAGTACAACGTCTACAGACAGGATAGACAGGATAGGAAGGGAGGAGGGGTTATGCTATTAGTTAAGAAACACAAAATCCAAGGAAGTGAAGCCAGTCGACATCGCTGGACAGTGCAGTGTCGAGTCAGTTTGATGTGACATTGGAAGATCAAAATAGTAGGAGTGTGCTATAGGCCTAATGACTCTGATGAGTATAATAAGAAACTGTACAGGGAAATAGGGTGGGCCAGTAAATCAGAGAGTCTTATAATGGGGGATTTTAATTTCCCAGATATTGACAGGAATTTGTGAGTTGGTCACACACACACTAGCAAGGCTTTTGTGGATTTATTGGATGATTGTTTTCTACATCAACATGTTCGGGAGGCAACTAGAGGGAGTAATACTCTTGATTTGATTATCAGTAGTGATTCTTCATGCATTAAGAATCTGCAGATAGAGGAACCACTAGGTGGCAGTGATCACAGTGTGCTGAAGTGGGATTTACTCAAAGAGGTAACTACCATTAGGGGTAAAGGGAAGGGTTATTGCTTTCGTAAAGGCGACTACAATGGTCTGAGACAGTATTTAAATTCTATACAGTGGGACCAACTGATGATGTTACCAACAGCAAATTCAAAATGGGAAGCATTCAGAGAACTTATCTTGGAAGCTACTAGGCTTTACATACCAACTAAGAAATATCGTTCAAGGTTTAGGCCTAAATGGATGTCAGATGAACTGATGAGACGTATGGCAGAGAAGAAAAATGCATGGGGTACATATAAATTAACATGTGACACAGAAGCCTATTTTGGTAAAAGCTGGTCTGTAATCAAGTCACAAAGGAGGTTAGGCAGGCAAAGGCAGATTACGAGAAATCTTTGGCAAAGGATGCAAAGGAAAACAGCAAAGAGTTCTTTACCTATGTAAACTCTAGAAGGAAGGGGATGAATCAGATTGGTCTACTTGATATTGGCAGTTCAACTGTTGATGATACTGCTCAGTTAGCTAACAAACTAAATGAATATTTTGCATCTAAATTCACACATGAGGAGTTATTCAGGGAGGGGAATGTCAGATGTGTATTGAACTCTGGCAGTAAGCTGAATAATCTGGCAATAACTGAGAGAAAAGTGGAGGAGAAATTGTTGAAGATAAACATAAGAAAGCACTTGGGATGGATGGAATCTATCCAGTTATATTAAAGGAGGCATCAAAGGAATTAAGCAAACCCTTAGCCATAATCATGAGAGCGTCCTTGGACTCAGGGGAGGTACCCATGGAATGGAAATGTGCAAATGTGACCCCAATCAAAGGAGGATCAAAGGGAGACACAGGTAATTACAGACCTGTTAGTTTAACTTCTGTTCCAGAGAAATTAATGGAGGCACTGGTTAAAGAAGCATTGCGTGATCATATAGACAAGACTTCAGTTACAGCTCGGACACAACATGCTTTTGTTAAGGGGAAGTCTTATCTGACCAATTTTATTGGATACTATGATGTAGTCACAAAGGAACTGGATGCAAAGAATAATTTTGATATCATATATTTGGATCTTAGACAGGCTTTTGATACTGCTGCACATGGAAGACTGCTGCACAAATTGGAGCAGTGTAGCATTGGAGGCAAATTGCTGCTATGGATAAAGTGATGGTCGAGAGGGAAAAGACAGAGAGTGGCAATCAACGGACACTGCTCTTCGTGGACTAATGTTATTAGTGGAGTCCCCCAGGGTTTAGTGTTGGGTCCATTGTTGTTTTCTGTATTCATTAATGATATTGATGATGGTATATCAGACTTAATCTCCAAGTTTGCAGATGATCCAAAGGTTGGTAGAGTTGTTGACACTATGACAGTGCACTGCTGCAACAGCATCTAGAAAAGTTGAGAAGATGGACTGAGAGGTGGCAACTGAAGTTTAACATTGATAAATGTGAAGTATTGCATATGGGAAGCAGTAACCCCAGAGTAATATATCAACTGTGTGGTACTACACTGACAGTGGTAGAGAGTGAAAAGGGCCTTGGGATAATTGTACATGCAAGTATGAATTTTTCTGAGCAGTGCAAATGGTCTGCAAGAGTGGCTCATGGTGTCTTGTCAATGATATACAGGAATTTTTCTAGCAGGGATAAGGAGGTGATTATCCCCTTGTATAAGGCAATGGTCAGGCCACACCCTGAAAGTATACAGGTCTAGAGGATTCATTTTAAGAAGGATGTAGAGCTGTTGGAACTAGTACAGAGAAGGGCAACAAGATTAGAAATGGAACAAAGGGTTGCACTTACAAAGAAAGGCTTAAATTTTGCAAATTACAGTTTCTGGAGACTAGGCACCTGCAAGGTGATCTGATTAAGGTATGTAAAGCCTTGAATGGTTGGAGCATGCTCAGTGCTGATGGGATTCTTCCTCATGCTCAGAATAATCACCTGAGAGGGCATAAATTCAAATTGAGGAAAGACAATTGCAGGATAAATGTGTGGAAGTTTGCCTTTAGCCAGCGGGTGGTTGATTGCTGGAACAGACTTCCATCTGTCATTGTAGAAGTTGATAGCTTAAACAGATTCAAGGCAGAATTAGACAAACATTTGGAGTGAGTGGATGGGTGAAATTAGAAGGGGTGTGTTTTTTGTTTTTTTTTTTGGCTGATGCTATATAAGTTTGCTTTCTTGCATTATGTGCCCTTGCTAATGCTAATACTAAATCTGAGAGGAGCTCAACTTTCATTTTTATTTATGAAAAAAAAAGTTTTTGGTTTTTTTAATTCTGCTTGACCATTCTATATCAATTCATGATACTTTACTAATGAATTGTGTTAATTATTGTATGAAATTTTTATTTTTTTTTTAATGAAAACAATTTTAAAATTAAAAAAAAAATTTTACACATAATTTTCAATCAAACTAAACTTTTATTTATTCGGTTAAAATTTAAAAAATGTGTCATAAACATAAAATGTAAACACAAAATTATTAGTCACTTCCATTTTCAAATTCATAAATTGTTTAAGGGTGCCAAATTTCAAATTTGGAAATGTATACATTTTTTGACATATATATATATATATATATATATATGTGTGTGTACAGGGTGTCCCAGGAGGAAAGGTCAATATTTCAGGAGCTGAAAGGATATTTCATTTTAAGCAAAAAAGTTCATATAAATCTGTGCCCTATTCCGAATGGTTTACGAGATAGAGCTACTTTAATTGTACATTTGTTTTTAAATTGGCGAGCAATATTTTCCTTCCCTCCCATCAGACTGCGCCATTTGACTGTCAGTTTCCAGTTATCAGTTTATTGTTATGACTGTAGAAGTGAATCAGGCTGCGAGTGAATCAGTGAGTAGCGTCAGTTGTCAGTTCTAATTGTAGAAGTTTGCTAAAAATGAAGCACATTTTTACTAATGCCAAATATGCAGATATACTGTATGTTTACGGCTTCTGCGATGGTAGTGCCCCTGCTGCTGCTGTTGAATAATACCGTCGGTGCTTTCCTACACGTCGAATTCTGGATCGTAGAGTGTTTTCCAAAGTTTTCAACACATTGTGTGAAAGTGGTATGTTCCCAGTGCTCATGTTTCATCTCTGAACATGGTTCAGCGTAGTCCTAAAATTGGCACGCAAAGACTTTCTGCACATCTCGGTGTTTCACAAACATGTGTATGGCGAACACTACATGAAGGGAGCTTGTACCCATTTCACCCACAGCAAGTGCAAAAATCTTCACATAGGGGACAGTGCCACGCGTCTTGAATTTTGTCATTGGTTAAATGACAATTGTGAAGTGCTTCCATCAATACTATTTACTGATGAAGCCACATTTACCCGGAATGGAATCAACAACACACGTAACACTCATCGATGGTTGCACGAGAATCCATATGGTACAGTGGAAGCAAATTTCCAAGTTCGTTTCTCAATAAATGTGCATAGGGGTGGTCACAGTGTGATCGATAACCTGTTGATAGGTACCGTTATTTTAGAACATTGAATGGCAAGACACAACTAACTTCAATTTTTGCAAAATACATTAGGTGAACAACTAGAGGACGTTCCTTTGGCCACACGGTGTGCTATGTACTTTCAGTATGATGGGGGCCCCTTCCCATTCAACCAGACGTGTGAAGCAACTGGACCGAATTTTCCCAATTCGGTGGACTGGTTATGGCGGTGCCATTAACTGGCCACCAAGATCTCCAGACCTAACTCCATTAGATTTTTGTTTATGTGGTTGGTTGAAGAGTGAAGTGTACAGAAGAAAGGCAGATACAAGAGATGATCTGCTAGCTCGCATAATGGATGCTGTTGCCCACATAAAGGAACGTCAAGATACACTTAGATAAGCAACACATCATGTTCTCATGAGAGTAGAAAAGTGCACTGAAGTTGATGGTGGCATTTTTGAAAATTTATTATAAACTGTTCCAAATTTGTCACTTAAAAATAAATATTCGAATGCCTTGGAACCCATTCGGGATAGGGTACATGTTTATATGAACTTTTTTTTCTTAAAATGACCTATCCTTTCACCTCCTGGAATATTGACCTTTCCTCCTGGGACACCCTGTATATAATAATGAATGAAATTCATATTTATACATGCACACATTTCTGAATGTATGCTTTGTATTTTATATAAATAATAAAAGAAACATGAATGCCCACATACATATCTGCTATATATATATATATATATATACACAACAGAATACATTTAGTTATTTTCTGTAATTTTTTGAGCAAAGGGAACACCTGTAGGAGTGTTGTGCAACCACTACACAAAAATGTTGTAAAAGTTATCACATTACACCTGACAGGTGTTCTCATGTAGTTATGCTGTGAAAAACCATAAAATTTCACTTTAAAACCTGACCTAGTAAAAAAAAGTGCCTATATTTAGGAAGATAGAGAAAGGTTGTCATTTACTGACATGCAAGGTTTCTCCCACACCTTGCACAATCCTCAACAATATTCATCCATTTTTGAATGGCATTTGTGCCATTCAAATATCATAGACTTTGATAAAGCTTTTTCAGTGTATGCTTTGACAATCATTTCTACAATCTCTGATTGCTTCAAAAAAACAGGCAAAATCTTATAGATCTTTGTTCAAAAAGGAATATTCTAAACAACACCAATATGAAATCGCTGTCAACAAATGATCAAAATCTCCGCTTCTTTGCACATGTGCAAAAAAAAAAAAAAAAACACTACCTGTGTAAAAAAATTCTATGTTACTAAATTAAATAAAAAGATTTTCTTATTCCAAGGAATAGATATTATTAACAAATTTAGTCCAGGAACTTTTTGATCTTACTTTGTATATTTAGTGTTAAGAGACTGAAATACGTTGTAAGAGATGATGTTGCTTTACACTTACAAATGTGAAGTCTTATATTCCTTTATAATTCTTTTTATAACTTCAAATTATTTTACCTTCACTATATATAAGATCAAATATCCACTACAAAAGAGAAATACATTTTTTTTTTTTTAATTCATCAAAAAATATTATTAAAATAAAGTGACAATGAATTATTATGGAGGCAAATTAAATGGCAATGACCTGCAAAATTCCAATGTGAAGAAAAAAAATTCAATTAACTTACTTTATCCATTCCAGATGCAGAAAACAACATGCCTTGCTTACTGGCATAATCCTGTAGTTCAGAAAACTGGTCTTCAGAAAGTTCAAGATATGAACGATGTTCACCGTAAGTTGAACCCCACGAATGTGGACTAACATAAGATCTATTTAGTGCTTGTTTGTTGAAACGGCAATGTAGATTTGTCTTTTGAAACTTAACACAATCAGCTCCACATTCCTGTAACAAACAGAACAGTTAATAAACTCTGATTAGTTATGTGACTTGTTTACAAAACTATTTCATATAATCAACAGATGAGTAAAAGTTATTAATTATATGAAATAGTAATAGATATTGTGTGGTGCACTGAAATGGAGAGCAAAACAACACCTGCATTATGTCTCAGACAGGAGCAAGCAACAAATATGTCAGGACCATTATATTCCCTGCTACCTTATGCAGCTGAAATCTGGGTGTCAGCAGCACCTACGATCAGAAAATTTATTTGGGCAGCAAAATATTGGCTCCTCAGATGGGTAACCTACAAGCATAGGTTACCACCCGATGTTCATACGACTGAAATGGCCCAGGCCTCTGGGAATTCCCAGGATGCCCTCTCTCTCTCACTGATTCTACTGTTGGAGTTCGTGGCAAGCAGATGTGCCTATTACAGCTCTTCATAGCGAAATTAGAGAAGCACAGATAAGAGGGGATTAAAGCAGGATTAGTGAAGTAGAGCAGGATTTCAAAGGTTTTTTAGTATATTATAAAGTTTATTTTAATAAATTTTTTTCACCGTGATAGTTTGATTTATTTTTTATATTATAAATATAATTTTTTTGGAAATTTGTTTTATTAATAATTAGTAAATTTTATAATGGTTATTACAAGATCCACCTTGAACACTTCGTCAGAGGGTACCATGACTCATACGGAAATAGCCGATGGCGATTTCCGGGTGAGTCATGATTTTATCCTTTACAGAACTTGTGGCATGTATTCCAAGGTTGACTGAGTGGATAATCCTAGCTCACTTGGAAATTCTTTTCTTTGTCACCATTGTAAGGAGTGCACTGATCTTAAGTTACAATTTAGTGCATTTAGTGCACTGAAAAAACGGGTGCTTGCCCTTGAGAATAATGTAACTGGGAGCTCGTCAGGGAGTCAAGACCCTAGCAGCCTACCAAGTGATGCACTCCCAATTCGGTCCCCAGAACAGAATAACTAAGTGCAAACTACTCTGTTTCAAAAGGACTTAGTTCTATTAGGAGACTCCATTGTCAGGTAAATGGGAAATATTTTTTGTAATAAGGACAGGTAGACTAGAACCAGGTATGTCTCCCAGGAGCAACTATTAATGATGTCACAACAGACTGTCAGATTTTAAGGGGAGAAAAGAGAATATTATTATTCATGTGGGGACTAATGGATTAAGCATACATGATCTGACGATTTGTTAGACAAATATTTAAGTAAGACTAAATGCAACTAGGCATAATATTTTTAAAAGTTATAATTATCTATATAATATTGGTGTAAAAACACTACAGACATATATACTATAAAGGAAAAAACTATGATAGTAGTGTAATGGGCATCGTTTCAACTGTATCTCACACTGCACTCATCCTTCACAATGAGTTACCATGTTTTGCACTACCTTGAATAAGTAATGCTTGACTAATAGAAAAGACTATTGTTACTTATTCTCAGTGGGCACCACCACCCAGATGGCACCGTTTCAAGGCTTGTTGGCCTTTCATCGGTGGGTAGGTAGGCACCCTGGTATTGCAAATATGACAACCCAGTTGTGAAGATAATCCCACAATATGAAAGATGCCAAAAGGTGTAGGCGATAATATTTAAGTAAGACGAAATGCAACTAGGCATAATATTTTTAAGAGTTATAATTATCTATATAATATCGGGGTAAAAACACCAATACAATATGAGATACAGTTGAAATGATGCCCATTACATTACTATTGTAGTTTTTCCCTTTAAGAGTTGTCTATGGTGTTTTTACACTGATATAATATAATTAGACAAACATAGGACCATGCTGAAGAAATATCTATGTGTCTGCAATTCTGCCCAGGCACGATAGGAGGGATTATATGCTGAAAGCCTCGTGGATTAACTCAAGACTTGGAAGGACTCTGCAAGGCTTTTGGGAGGAAATTTCTATCAGCTTGGCCAACTTGTAGGTAGAAGGGATCTATTTTGTAGAGATGGGATACATTTAAACAAAGGTGGTGCAAAAGTTTTTGCCAGTATTATTGAAGATACCTTAAAGGTTTAGGGAAACTGCTAATTTGGGGGATAAGGGTAATACAGATAATTTTATCTGATAGTATTGGTCAAATTAACTCTTGCACATACCTCAAGAGTATTTGTTTGTTACTGCAACAGAACATAGTAGCAAGATGTTCTGAGGGCAAAAGCGTTTCAAATGAGCAGGTAGCAAATGCCAGGGAAGCGAGCTTAAATATCTTTAAAGGGTGCGTCAGGGTAGTTAACTATACAAGAACACTAAGTCTTAATTGTTTATACAATAATGTCAGAAGTGTCGTCAATAAAATGAGTGAATTCGAACTGCTGGTTAGGACAAGTAACGCTGACATAATAGGGCTTACAGAAACGTGGTACCACCCGGAGATAAGGGATTATGAGTTTCAGTATGGTATGTATAATGTATTTAGGAAGGACAGGGAAGACAGAAGGGGTGGTGGGGTCATGCTTTTTATCAAAAGTTGCCTGAGTGCCACGAAAGCTTTCCTGGATTCAGATGTTTCGTATGCTAGTATAGAATCTGTATGGTGTGAAATAGTTGGAAGCAAAGGTATAATGAGAGTGGGAGTAATCTACAGGCCAGCTGATTGTGAAGGTTATGATGAATGCATCTACATGCAAATGGAATGGGCAAGTAAGCGTGAACAATAACTCACACGAGAAAAATTACTCAGTAACAATCATTTGACACTTGGGAGTCCATCTATATTGATCACTGTTGTGCAGTGAGTCAATAATAGTTCATTCCTTTCCATTTAATGTTCACAAATGCAAAGAATTCTTTATTACCTTTCTTGAACCTCTCCACAGTGAGCCTTTGCCTGTCTCATCCCCTGAGAAACCTGATAACAAAACATTTTATATACTCCACTTCAAAGAGAGTCTTCTGAAACTATGCAGCCGTCTTTTTTCATATACATTTTCTCAATTGTTTAGTAATCCATTTTAGTTTACCTATATCTTTTTAAGGGTAAGAAATGATAATACAAATCATTTCATAAAATTATATTAAAATATACATTTTTTTAACAAATAAGAAATAAATAATGTAAATTCACAAAAAAATGCTAAATTGATGAAAAATGGTATTTATGATTGAAATATTACTTGCAGTTAAATAACTAACCCCTGAAAGAATATATACATATATATTTGGATCTGTTTGTTCCCTTTTATAGTCAACTTGTACTTGCTGGAGCAAAATAAAGAGCTTATAAGATACTGCAATGTTTCAGTATTTAAAATTTACTTAACAAAGATATCATAACCTAAAGTGACCAGACATCCAGGATTATGCGGGACAGTCCCAGTTTCAAGTTATTTGAATTACAGTAAACCCTTGATTTAACGGACCCCGATATAACGGATTTCGGATTTAACGAACAAGAAAATAATAATACAGTAATGTACATATTAATCTTGCCATATTATTTTTTTTTTTAGGTCATACAAAACTTCAGTGTTATTATTAATTAAAAATTAATAATAATTGTTTTGATAATTACCTACTTTTATTTTTATAATCAAATTCAGGAAACTGTTTTTTATTCTTTCTGAAAACGTGTTCAAATAGCTGTTTTCCTAGATTATAGATAAGAGCTGGTGGTGACTTGCTAGCTGACCGTGAGTCGGGACACTAAACTGCAGGTCTACTGACTCACTTTGTTTCGGTCTCAGTCTGCCTCAAGCTATGGTGTGGTCGGGTTGTATACAGAGTATTTCTGTTATTTCTGAATTGTGACTTTATTTATTAAATAATTTTGTAATCTTTACAATTTAAAATGGCATCAAGTGATAGAGGAGTTAAAAGAAAGCGTGTGAACTTAAATGTGGCACAGAAATTAGAGCTAATTGAGAAATTAGAACAAAGCATCTCAGTAGCACGTGTTTGTGAAATTTACGGCATAAAAAAAACAAACTGTTTCTGATATCCATAAATCAAAGGCCAAATTGCAACATACATTTTATATTGTACAGTACTGTATAATTTTATTATTTATATTTTATTTTATTTTTTTATAATTTTTTATTCGTATTAAAGCTTTTTTTTTACATTAAGAACAATAAAAAATGCCCCCCAGGTTACATTCGATTTAACGGACACCCCTTCTCCCCTATTAGTCTGCTAAATCGAGGGTTTACTGTATTAAGAAATTTTCATTCCATGGAAAAATATATTTAATTTCTGTTGTTTTTACTGTTAAAAGATGTATGTATTTTTATTATTATTTCACAGAAATACCTATATTATATAGGTATTTCTGTTACCTATATAATATAGAAGTATTATATAGTTAGCTATATAATATAGAAATACTTATATTATATAGGTATTTCTGTTACCTATATAATATAGAAGTATTATATAGTTAGCTATATAATATAGAAATACCTATATTATATAGGTAACTATCCAGTTCATCTTTGAATTTCTTCAAACTATGCCTCAACTACCTGAAGAGGTAACTTGTTCCAGTAATCAACAACTCACTGGCGAAAAAGAAAACATCCTACAATCTAGTCTAAACCTCTTCCCCTGTAATTTGAATTTATGGCCCCTAGTTCTGGAATTCTTTATAACATTGAAAATTCTGCCTTCATTTATTTTATTAACCCCTCTCAGAGCCTTATAAACTTCAATCAGGTCTCCTATAAGATGCCTGGTTGCCAAGACCTGTATAGCCCATATAACTGGAGTCGTTCCTTGTACAATCAGCCAATCTCACCATACAAGTTAACTGTCTTTGAACCATTTCAAGAAGCTCAATGACTTTTTTTCAGATGATGTGTCCATATTTGAACACAGTATACCAAATTTGAAAAATTGCCTTATACAGTGGGATTATGACCTCCATATCTCTGCAGAACATGTCCAATAAATCATCAATAATACACCATGAGCTTTCCTGGCTGCCTGTTTACACTGCTCAGAGAACTTCATATCAGCCTGTATTTGTAATTCCCATATCCCATTCTTCCTCTACTGTTTTAATCCAACACCACCAAGTGTGCAAGTTATTTTGAGGTTGCTATTCCCCAAGTATAAGACCTTGCATTCTGCTGCATGAATATGCAGCTACCATTTTTTTTCCTGACCATTCTTGAGGCCTGTTCAAGTCATACTGAAGCAGCACTGCTTGGCACTGATCGCTAATGACTCTCCAAATCTTCAAGTCAGCTGAAAATTTTGACACTGCAAAATAAAGAGCTTATAAGATACTGCAATGTTTAGCATTAGTAGAGAAATATGATTCAAGAAAGCAAGCTTATACAGCATAAGCCAAAATAAAAAAAACTTCCAATTTCACCCATCATTTTCTCCAAAAGTTTGTCCGCTTCTTCCTTGAATTTATTTAAGCTATCAACTTCCACAATGACACATGGAAGTTTGTTCCAACAATCAACTACCTGCTGGCTAAAGGCATATTTCTCCACATCTATTCGACAATTGTTTTCCTCAATTTCAGTTTACGCTCCCTCTTGTAAGAGCACCCCCCTTTGTTCCCCTCACCAGTCTTGTTGCCCCTCTGTACTTGTTCTATCAGTTATACATTGTTCCTAAAATGAGGCTTCCAGACCTGTACGTAGTATTCAAGGTGTGGACTAACTATTGCCTTATACAAAGGGATAATCACCTGCTTATCCCTGCTAGAAAAATTCCTGTATATCATTGACAAGACAACATGACCTACTCTGGCAGCCTTTCTGCACTACTAAGAAAACTTCATATCTGACTGCACAATTACCCCCAGGTCTCTTTCATTCTCCACTACCCTGACTGTAACAGCACATAATTGATACATTTCTCTGGGGTTACTGCTGCCCATACGCAATATTTTGGGCGCCTCCGTAGCCAGGTGGGAAGGAGCAGCAGTGCGTAGCACACGCTTCTTGATTAGACCGGGGTTCAAGCCCATCACCACCAAATACGGAAGATGTGGAAAGGTCAGGGAATGACCACCGCATATCCCGGAGCAATATGGCCTTAGTTGCTAATGCTCCTAAAAACCAAATAACAAACAAACAAACAAACGCAATATTTTGTTAAACTTCAGTTGCCACTTCTCAGCGTATCTGCCAAACTTTTCCAGATTCTGTTGCAGCAGCATACTGTCATTACTCTTATTAACAACCCTGCCGACCACTGTATCATCTGCAAATTTTGACATTAAGCTTGATATACCTTCATCAATATCGTTGATAAATATACAAAACAACAAGAGCACAACACCAAACCCTGAGGGACACTGGTAATAACATTAGTCCACGAAGAGTAGTGTCCATTGATTATCACTCTCTGTCTTCTCCCACTCAACCATCCTTTTATCCACTGTAGCAACTTGCCCTTAATGCCATACTGGTCCAATTTATACAGTAATCTTCCATGTGCAACAGTATCAAAAGCCTTCCTGAAATCCAAGTATATGATATCAAAATTATTTTTTCCATCCAGTTCCTTTGTGACCATGTCATAGTATCTATCAATTTGATCAGACAAGACTTCCTCTTAATTAACAAACCCATGCCGTGTCTGAATTATTACTGCAGTCTTGTCTAAATGATCCTGCAATGCTTCTTTAACCAGTGTTTCTAATATTTTCCTGGAAGTGAAGTCAAACTAACAGTTCTGTAATTATTCATGTCGCACTTTGATCCCCCCCCCTTTGTGAATTGGAGATACATTTGCATATCTCCAGTCCGTGGGGACTTCCTCAGAGTCCAAGGATGCTCTCATAATTGTGGCTAAGGGTTTGCTAACTTCCCTCGCTACCTCCTTCAATATAACTGGAAAGATACCATCCACCCAAGGAGCCTTTCTTATGTTTAACTTCAACAATTTCTCCTCCACTTTGCTCTCAGTTATTACAAAATCATTAAACTCCCCGTTAGAGTTTGATAGACATCTGGCCTTCTCCTTGAATACCTCTTCACGAATTCGTGAATGTAGATGCAAAATATTCATTTAGTTTGACAGCTATCTGAGAATGATCATGTACAGTAAAACCATTGATATCTAGTGGACTAATCTGATTTGTCCCATTCCTTGCAGAGTT
Organism: Mastigoproctus giganteus; assembly: GCF_048544385.1. Lineage (NCBI taxonomy): Eukaryota > Metazoa > Arthropoda > Arachnida > Uropygi > Thelyphonidae > Mastigoproctus > Mastigoproctus giganteus. The sequence continues at coordinate 44,918,408 of NC_143582.1, read as the reverse complement.
TATATAAGTAAAGAAGTCTTTGCTGTTTTTCTTTGCATCCTTTGCCAAAGATTTCTCATAATCTGCCTTCGCTTGCCTAACCTCTTTGTGACTTATTTACAGACTAGCTTATATCTACCACAGGCTTCTGTGTCACCTGATAATTTATATACATTCCATGCATTTTTCTTCTCTGCCACAAGTCTCATTAGTTCATCTGACATCCATTTCGGCCTAATCCTTGAACAATATTTCTTAGTTGGAACAAAAAACCTAGTAGCTTTCAAGACTACTTCCTTGAATGTTTCCTATTTAGAGTTTGTGGTTGCTAACATGATCAGTTGGTCCCACTGTACAGAATTTAACAAATCTCTGAGACCACTATAGTCACCTTTACGTTACAAAAGTAAAAATCCTTCCCTTTACCCCTGATGGTAATTACATCTGTAAGTATTTACTTACAGATGTAAGTAAATCTCCCATATTTACTTACAGATGTAATTACAGATTACTGTTAGTGGTTCCTTTATCTGAAAATTCTTAATGCATGAATAATCACTGCTGATAATCAGATCGAGAGTGTTACTCCCTCTGGTTGCCTCTAACATTTTGCTGTAGAAAACAATCACACAATAAATCCACAAAAGCCTTGCTAGTGTGTGAGTGACCAATCCATAAGTTCCAGTCAATATCTGGGTAGTTAAAATCTCCCATTATAAGACACTGATTTACTGGTCCACTCTATTTCTCTGTATAATTGTTCACTGTACTCATCAGAGTCATTAGGCCTATAACAAACTCCTACCCTCATTTTTGCTTTCCCAGTGCTTATGTCAGACCAAACTGACTCAACATTGCACTGTCCATCTATATCAACTGGATGCACTTCCTTAGATTTTATGTGTTTCTTAACTAACAGCATAACCCCTCCTCCCTTCCTATCCTGTCTATCCTTTGTACACATTGTACAGTCAGTTCTGGTGTAACGAGCATTTTTGCAACACTAAAATGCTCCAACGTGACTGATATATTAGGGAACAATGCAGTATAATGCGATTTTCATGTTGTCTCATGTGCAATTTCGTCTGGGAATAACACCAGGTGAAAAAAAACTCGGCACCAAGCTGAAAAGCAACCTGCGCAGTAATACATACAAGTTTATGAAGTTTAAAAAATGTCAAATGTATGAGAGCTATATTTCCCATTTACTGTAGTTTTATTGGTCGGAGACACACTGTTGTCATCCGCTATATTCACAAGATAACGTGTGATATTGTAGGCTGACTCATGTTTTCAGGAGCTTGCATTTTTCTGTTTGAAGAGAAATTTCATGAGGCAGAATAGCGTGAGCGTACGAGCACATTTCTGGAGGTCAATGCCATAAAATAATAAAAACAATTTGCAATTCCCGGTAATTTTATTGGGTTTCTAACTTTTTTTAGTGTTTTACTTATCAGATTGAACTTTTTTTTTTTGAGTGCTCTGCCCCATCCCTATTTTTGCCATAAGCCCTGTTGTTTTTAATGCACAAAATACCATAATGAGGAGATTTTTAGGAATGCATGTACCGCGTTATAGCAGAACTGACTGTACTCCCCAAATTCCAATTCTACATTCCTTATATCTGTGTGACTATGTCTTTGATATTCCAAAAATATCTGCCTTTTATGTCTTTACCAGCTTCAAATTCATCAATTTTATTTATTATACTCCTAGCACTGGTGTATATGCAAGTATACATACCCCCTGTTCTTAATCTTCTTTACTCTAATATAGCCCATGTATTTACTTGTTTCATGACTCCCAGCAGTTCCCGAAATCCCAAGCAACTTCCTTTCCGGGATGCTGGTCATTTCAATAGAAGTAGTGCAAGAATTACTTCCACCTCGGCCTGCAGCTACTGTTAATCTATTAGTCTGTGAATGTCTACAAGCTAGCAGTTTTCTTAATTTTAATGAATTAATTTTAAGCAGTTTAATTAATTAATCCCTTTGTCAATGTCATTTATGAAAATAAGAAACAACAGCAGTCCAACAGTTGATCCTTGGGGTGCCCCGCTTCTGACATTACACCAATCTGAAAAATATCCATTAATCACAACCCTCTGCCTTCTGCCTTGCAGCCATCTTGCAATCCATCTTAGAATCTTTCCAGTAATCCCAACATGTTCCAGCTTATACAGTAACCTTTTGTGGGGGACTTTGCCAAATGCCTTGCTAAAATGCAAATAAATTTTGTAGAAATTGCTCCCTACATCCAGCTCATGAGTAACTCTGTCAAAATAGCTTACTAGTCAATTAAACATGATTTTTCCTTAACAAAACCATGTTGTGTGTCCTTCAGAATGCCATTTCTATCTAAATATCCCCTGACTACACTCTTAATCATTGCTTCCAAGATTTTCACTACCACTGAAGCCATACTAACCAGTCTATAGTTACAAATTTCACTCTTAGAACCGCCTTTATGTATTGACAATATGTTGGCACTTCTCCAATCCAAACGAATCTCTCCCGAGTCCAATGATGCTCTCATAATTAACCTCAATAGTTCAATACACTCTCTGGCCTTCTCCCTGAAAATTACTGGACATATGTTATCCACTCTGGGAGCCTTACTTGCCTTTAGGCTCAAAAGGTTTTCCATAAACAGTCATCTGTAATTTCAAATTTCAGTTATTCGATTCCAATTTTGATAAGTTGGGCACTTTAAGCTATGATGGTTGGATTTTGTGCTGCAGTTCCTCTAAAATCTAATGTTAGACAGCTCCTTACATACTCTTTGTATTGATTTCAGTTCCCGTGGCCTCTCTCTCTTTCTCTCTCTAAACTGCCTTGATGAGAGACCAATTGAATCTACTTTTTTTATTTTTCCTCTGCAATGCCATATCACCTGTATGGTTTGTGATGGGGAAAAGAAAGTCCATCAGAAACAACTATCTTTGCCCAACGTATTAACTTTTAAAGATATGGCAGAATTTTTCAATAAATTATTTTTAAAAATACAACCACTGCCACTATAACTGTGATATTTTTTTTTAATGCAGCAGTGGTGCCACCAACTGTAAGAGATCATTATTATACCTTTTTAGGGTAGCAGCCCTAACCTGTAGAATAATGTATCACAGCTCTTGTAGCACAAGGCTTTTGCCCTAAATTTATTTGGGATAATTATAATTTATTATTATAATTAATCAGTTAATTAAAGCAATATTAATGTTATTATAATTAAATTTTTATCAAATTACTTAATCAATAAAAAATTCAATTAAATTTTATTTAATTATTAAATAATATCAAATAAGAAAATACACCTTATTTTTTCACCACATGAAAAGCTAAAGTGTATTTGATATTTGCCATATGCACCAAAAATCTTAGTTGTATCACTGTTTACAAGCTGGTAAAAATTTATGCAGAAAAATTACTCTGAGTAACAACTTACATCATGAAAGTTAAACTTGATTTTAAGAAAGTTTTCATATTTCTTTTAATTAGGAAAATAATCAACCACTCACTTTAGCTTTCTTTATCATCTGTTTTGCAATATCTATCTTTCCCTGATGATTCTGTCCAATTTCAGCAATAATAAAACAAGGATTGTTTCCTCCAATCCATCGATTTGCACTTATCTTAAATTCCTTTGGCATCTTCCAAAAAATATACTGGATGATAGTAAAGGCTACACAGTCAAATCCAGATTTTCTGGGCTAATAGTGAGGAGAAGCACAGATAATCAAAAACAATAAACAAAATCTCATTTTTAATTTGCAGAGTTCAAGTCTCTCTCTTTTTTTTTTTTTTTGATAAAATATATGAGTGAACTCCAATTAAAACTGTAAACTGACCAACAGAGTGGCATTGTAATGCCATAATTTTAACATTTTCTATGTATTTTTCCCTTAATAATGATTTTATTTATTAACGTGGAATTCCCAAGATCAATTATACACTGGTGTTCAAAGAAAGTGCATCACCTAGGAATTTCACATTTCTAACTCATTTTCGTGATGGAATGTTACCTTAATAACTAGCATCACAAATAGAAATATAAACAAAAGGTATTTATTAATAGTTAAGGCAAAGCTAAGTAATATTTGACAGGTGCTCTCAAAATATTCCAAAATGAGCATTTCCAACCTTTATACAAAGTTTTGCTAAATATGGCAATTATGGCTGAAATGTTATCAGAAGCCCTCAATTTGCTTCAGTTTATCATTTTAAATGGAAAACAAAATGAAAGGTTCACCAGGTGCAAACTAATATTTAGTTGAACCGAATCTGGCCCTGATGACAGCAGCACACCGTCGAGGCATTAACAAGATCAATTTTTGAAGATAATCAACTGATAGTTCATGATTCCAAACACAAATTATGGCTTCCTGAAGTTCATGAACTTTCTGGCAACTGCAGATTCCACACGATGCTAACAGTTCTCTATAGGATTCAGGTTCGGGCTGTTTTCTGGCCAGCTAAGAGTTGTAATGGACTGTTCTTCCAACCATCTTTTCACCGGTAACAAATGTAAACACATTACTGTTGCACCTCTAATGCAGAAATGAAGCTAAAGTAACTACAGAAGTGCCTACTTACACTTTTTGCCTAATGACAAGGAGCAGAGTCATCCTGAAAGATGCAGCTACCTAGCAGGTTCTACTGGTTGGCAGCAATTTGCCTTCCAATATAGCCAGGTATCCATTGGAATTTATGGAACCTTTTATAAACTGCAGGTGACCTACTCTGTGATACGAAATGCATCCCCATATCATTTGGCTGGTTGGGAATTTCACTGTACACATCATACAGTCTGGATGGTATTCTTCACCACATCTATGGTGAATCGTTTGTCTCCCATCAGAGCCATGCAGATTGAATTTCTTCTCATCTGAGAAAATAAGTGACTTCCACTGCTCAGGGGTCCATTTGACATACTCCTTAGACAAAATTAATCGGGCCTTTTTCATTTTTTGTGTGAGGAGGGGCTTCTTCTTAGGACGATGGTCTACAAGTCCATTTTTGAAGAGGCATCTTCTGACTGTTACTGCACTTGCTACCACTACTGTAAGTTCTACCCATTCTCTTTTCAGCTCAGACAAAGAAGCTTTATGGTTTTTAAGGCATAAGTGCTTCAAAATGCGGTCATGTTTTGGCGTAGAGACTCATTTGCATATGGTTCCTGTTTTCCTATCAGTAGAACCGGTATTCTTGAGTTTGGAAAGAAATCTACTCACTGTCGACTGATTACAAGACACTCTATAAGCAATATGACGGGAAGAACATCCTTTCCTCACGTAAAGCAACAATAGCACTCTTTCTTCGTGAAGTCAACTGCACGTAGGCGCCTCCGTAGCCAGGTGGGAAGGAGCAGCAGTGCGTAGCACACGCTTCTTGATTAGACCGGGGTTCGAGCCCGTCACCACCAAATACGGAGGATGCGGAAAGGTCAGGGAATGACCACCGCATATCCCGGAGCAATATGGCCTTAGTTGCTAATGCTCCTAAAAACCAAATAACAAACAAACATCAACTGCACGTAACTTGTCATCCTGACACAAGCAAGGAATGACTGCAACTCTTGCAGAGCGTGCTTATATAGCTGAAAGTAACAGCTGATGCAATATTACATCATCACCTACACGTGTCAACCTTATCTGATGCAATCTGTAAGAAATATTGCCATATACTTATGTTATTCAGACGACAATTACAATTTTAAGGGGTGATGCACTTTCTTTGAACACCAGTGTAGATTGTAATTGTGATTACAGCTAAAGTATAGTACTGCTCATCACTGATGTCAAAACATAATTTTCCTCAATATTTCAAAGAATCACGTAAAGAGACTATTACGAATGGAAAAGGTGATCTCTAGAAATGTCTGATTTCAGTATAATGGCACCACCTCTTATTTCATTATAACAGTTATCACTATACTCACACCACCTGTTATTTCATTATAACAATTATCACTATAATTGCACCAACTGCTATGACTGTATTTGAATCCGGAACTCATTTGAAGAGCTCTGAATTCAAATACTAATACCAACTGAAGGAACTAATCAGGGCTGTAGTTAGCTGATCTTTGGTGGGGAGAGGATACAAGGCTTCTTCTTGTGGAGTACTCTGGGTTTTTAAATTCACACAAGGTACAAACTGTTACATATAGCTACATTTGTACAAACCTAAATAAAACTGTATTAACCAGAGTTATCCTAAGAACTGACACTATGAACTGTCAAGTAGAGTAGAGCAGAGCGCAGTGCAGTACACTGATAATCCTTTTACCTTCTGATACCACAGAAGAAATAATAAAAATTAAAGTATTGGAAACATGTAACTGGAGGAGCATGAGAGAAATTAATGCATTTCTGACCTGCTGTTAGACTGCTCTTTCATAAGTTATAAATAAAATCATCAAAATTAAAAAAAAAAAAGTCAAATGAAAAATCATGCCTGAATAATCCTTAAACCAGATAATTTGTACATATGGATAACTGAGAGTTGACTAAACATAAATAATCAAAATATATACGTTTTATAAAATATTTTATAATATCCATAACAGAATATATTAACATGGATATATATATATGAATATATTATAGCCATATCACAATTATTATGAGGGTGTTAGAAAAGTTCTGAGACTGGCAATGCTTCAGTATCATAAGAGGTTCCAGTAGGCTGGCAAGCATAATATGTTTTTAGTTGTTTACAATTGTATAGAAAGTAAAGAAAAAAAAAATCACCAATAAGTTTCCCTTATTGGTGATTAAGAAAAACTCAGTTTAATAATTTATCAATTACACAGGTCAAGAAGTATTTCTCATTGGAAAAAAAAAAAAAAAAAAAGATATATATATATATATATGGACTAGACAGATCTTTGGACAAATCCGTTTTTTTCTACAAATATGTTTTCGGTTTTCCTCTAGCATGTTTAGTTTTTGTGATGACACCAATATGTGAACATGATGAAAATGATTATACTGCTCACATACTCCTATTCAGCCAACCTACGTGAATACATATATTATTTATTTATTATTTTTTATACATTCATATTTATGAAATTGTTTTGAATATATCTAATCCTTGTTATTACATAATTTAATTATAAATTTTTTTGGATTATATCTGGTGAATTACCAAAACACATTCACTGTCATGCCTCGAAAGTGTAAAAATTATCCCCAATTACAACAGATACATGGAAAATTTACCAGTTATACTTTGACTGTCCTCTAGGTCAGTGGTCTCCAAACTTTTTTGGTCGTGCCCTTATTTTACTTAAAGGGACTAGAGTGCACACCAGAATAAAAAATTAAATATATAAATTTAATATATTTTTTTATTTATAAATCATTTACATGGAAGGCATTATATCTAAAATTACATTTATAAAATCATTTGTTTGTTTGCTTGATCTACATTTGTTCAGTAAGTTAAACAAGGTTGGAAGATATACTCTGGGCCCAAAGCGAGCACGTGGCTGCCTCGTTTTGGACATGGGTGAAACCAGTGGCATGATCAGACAAAGCTGATAAGTTTTGTCTGATCATGCCACAATTTTGTCTGAAAATTGTAAAAAAACATTTATTTACAATTTTTATTTTCAATTACATTTTGAAAAACTAAAGTTTTCATAATTCATTAATATTGATTTATTGTGGACTATCTCGTGCACCCAACTTTGGAGACCACTGCTCAAGGTGACCAAAATGAGGAATAGGGCACCACATGTAATTTGTACTGCTTGTTTGAATGTTTCATTTCACTAAGGGGGTTCACATAACAAAATTAGGAAAAATTCATGATTAAGTTAAACCTAATTATATGCATGTGTTGTTGACATATTCAGTTATTGATAGTAAGTTTGCTTTACTGCCGCATGTTTTCCTCCAATAGGTAATGCACCCTGGCTTTGTGACAGTGATGCATCATCTGGAATCAAACTGTAAATGTGCACTTTACATTCCATGCAGCAAGTGCTCCTGTTACTGACAAGCTGTGGTCTAATCACAGTGTAAATTGAAGCATGCAGTTTTTAAATTTGCATTCACTGACAAAAATATATGTTTTTAATATAGAACAAGAATTTTTCACAGTTATGTTTGAAAATGATTGAAAATATAGGTAACATCAAAAAATTAATGATTTTCTATTAATTTTTGCTGATTTTTCAAATTTTCGTGCACAGTGAGGAATTTCAAATCTTCCAACAAACAATTACAAGTTAATTTTGAAAACTGAATTTGGCTGAATTGGAAAATACCAATATTATTTATTCAGATAATATTGGATCAAAATAATATATAAATAAGGCTATAAAGTGTTTAGGGTTTAAGCCTCAAGCTATGGAAAAGTCTAGACTATGTATAAGTATAGTGCAAAAGCATCAATAATACATAGCCAAATCTGAATGAACAGAATATTAGCAAAGCGGCATTGTTTTAAGTTATATCTCATATTGTGAATACCTTCACAACAAGTTGCCAAGATATTGCACTACTTTGAATAAGTAACGCTTCACCTGAGGAGAAGACTAATGTTACTTATTCGAAGTAGTGCAATATCATGGCAACTCATTGTGAAGGTATTCACAATATGAGATATAACTTAAAACAATGCCACTTTGCTAATATTCTGTTCATTCAGATCTGGCTATGTATTATTGATACTTCTACATAGTCTAGCCTTTTCCATAGCTTGAGGCTTATGCCCTAAATGCTTTATAGTCTAAATACATCATACACCATCAGGCATCTCTCATATTGTGGAGTTATACTTCATATCTGTTTTGCCATCACTGCATCACTTGAGTACCTACCCACCCACCCACCGAAGAGGGGCCAAATGGCACAGGGGGGGAGCCTGATGACGTCCGGAGTTTCATCAGGCTCCGCTTTCAGGAAGCGTTGCTCCTCGAATAGGCAACGCTTCCCCACTGGGGTAGCGTTGCCTATTCGAGGAATTTATGAGTTTTTGAGTGGTGCGAGCTGAAGGAGTTACTGTCCCTTTCATTCTTCTACACTGTTTCTTTTCCACTCGTACTATTACTTTCCCTCTACCTTTTTGCTTTTCTAAGTCTAATAGGGACAACTGGATAGTTGAGTTATTATCCCACACAAATACAAAATAGCCCTGAAACGGCACCAGGGGGAGCCTGATGATGTCCGGAGTTTCCAAGAATAGGTAACAACAGTCTTCCCCACTGGGGAAGCATTGCCTATTCGAGGAGTTTTTGAGTGCTGTGAGTTGAAGGAGTTACTGTCCCTTTCATTCTTCTACACCGTTTCTTTTTTTCTCTTCCACTCCTACTATTACTTTCCCTCTACTTTTTTGCTTTTCTAAATCTAATAGGGACAAGTGGACAGTCGAGTTATTATCCCACACATATACAAAATAGCCCTGAAACGACGGTGCCATCTGGGTGGTGGTATCCATCTAAGAATAAGTAACATTAGTCTTCTCCTCAGGTGAAGCATTACTTATTCGAAGTAGTGCAATATTATGGCAACTCGTTGTGAAGGTATTCACAATATGAGATATAACTTAAAACGATGCCGCTTTGCTAATATTCTGTTCATTCAGATTTGGCTATGTATTATTGATGCTTTCGCACTACTGTATACTTATATATAAATAAGACTGTTTTTTTAAAGTAATTGATTTTTTGAATTGTGCTTGGAGTACTAATACTCCATTTTACTTGATTTGGCTATGTATTATTGATGCTTTCGCACTATACTTTATATATAAATAAGACTGTTTTTTTAAAGTAATTGATTTTTTGAATTGTGCTTGGAATACTAATACTGTTTTTTTAAAGTAATTGATTTTTTGAATTGTGCTTGGAGTACTAATACTCCATTTAACCAGAAAATCGCAATGCTTATTAATTTTATTCATTCATTTTTAAAATTATACCTGAATTTTAAGAAAACCAGTGGTAAGAACAAATTACGCTAATACTTACAAAAAAAAAAAATGTTTTGAAAATAAAATTTTATTAATTGAGTCTGTGTATATTTTATATACAAAGATGAGCATACATTGCTTTGTATGCTAATCTTTTATCACACTCATTTTTTTTTTCATTTTTTTATGAATAGCCTTCATTGCATATTACCACATGTATGTAGTACACATACATATGTGGCTGATATCATACACAGCATGCAACTCATGTTATGAAAGTTCCCATCCCCTCCAACTTTTGAAGAAATGAAAAATATGACTATTTGTGGATTTTTTCCTCTCCTGTTCAACCATCAACTTTACCACTATGATGACATTACATAAAAAAATAAATAACAGATCTTTTTTTTTTTTTTTTTTTGGTAACGTATGAATACTATTTTGATAATTCCTTGAATACAAGGAAACAAGAGGAAGCAATACTCTTAATCTGGTTATCAGCAATAAGTGGAGGAGAAATTATTGAGATGGACATAAAAAAGGCACCTGGGGCAGATGGAATCTATGCAATTATATTAAAGGAGGTAGCAAAGGAGGTAAGCAAACCCTTAGCCATAATTATTAGAGCATCCTTGGATTCAGGAGAGGTCCCTATGGACTGGAGAAGAGTGAATATATCCCAAATTCATAAGAGAATCAAAAGGCAACATGAGTAATTGCAGACCTATTAGCTTAACGTCTATTAAAGTCCATAGGGACCTCCCCAGAATCCAAGGATGCTCTAATAATTATGACTAAGGGTTTGCTAACCTCCTTCGAGATTGGATTTTCCCTGAAATCCAAGTAATGCATGACCGTTTGGACAGGCATGCAATTACACCGAAATCACAGCATGGATCTGTCAAGGGGTGGACTTGTCTAACCAATCTGATAGGTTACTATTATTATTATTATTATTATTAGCCATATAGTGCCAGGAAGCCTGAAGCTTATGCTGCACCAGCCAAAAAAAAAATTCTGAATTACCCCAAGAAAGAGAGAGAGAGAGAGAGAGGGAGGGAAAGGGAGAGTAGAAGGGAAGGGAATCACCAAGAAAGAGTAGAATGATGATATCCAGCTCAGGACCCTGGGTGTGCTAAGCCCATACTCACCACATGTGAGCCCCTGGGGTATGAAGCAGTGACCAAGGAACTGGATGCAAAAAATAATTTTGACATCATATACTTGGATTTCAGAAAGGCTTTTGATGCTGTTGCACACGAAAGAATGCTGTAGAAACTGGAGCAATGTGGCATTAAGGTCAAGTTACAAGGAAGAAGATAGTGAGTGGTTATCAATGGGCACTGCTCTTCGTGGACTAAAGTTATCAGTGGAGAAGTCCAGGGTTCGGTGTTGGACCCATTGTTATTTTCAATATTTATCAATGATATTCACAAAGGGATATCAGGCTTAATGTCTAAGTTTGCAGATGATACATAGTTTGGCAGGATGGTTAACGACAGTTATCAGGGTGAGCTATTGCAACAAGATCTAGGAAAATTGGGTGAATGGGCTGAGAAACAGAAGTTGAAATTTAATATTGACAAATGCAGGGTACTGCACATGGGTAGCAGTAACCCCAGAGGAACTTATCAACTGTGTGGTACTACACTCAGGGTAGTGGAGAATAAAAAAGCGCAGGAGTTAATGTGCAGTAAGACATGAAATTCTCTGAGCATGACATGCTGCAAGGACAGATCATGATGGAATTTTGTCAATGCTAGACAGAAACTCTGCTAGCAGGTACAAGGAGGTGATTATCCCTTTCTATAAGGCCATGGTTAGGCTGCATCATAAGTACTGTATACAAGTCTGGAGGCCTCACTTGAGGAAGAATGTAGATCTGCTGGAATGAGTGCAGAGAGGGCCACCAAATTGGTGAATGGAACAGAAGGGTGCTCTTACCTAGAAAGGCTTGAGTTTTGTAAATTGCAGCATTTCGAGACCAGGCATCTGCAGAGAGTTCTGATTGAGATTTTTAATGTGTTGGCTGGATTGAGTAAGCTGAATGTTTTTTTGTTTTTAGGAGCATTAGCAACTAAGGCCATATTGCTCTGGGATGTGCGGTGGTCATTCCCTGACCTTTCCGCATCCTCCGTATTTGGTGGTGACGGGCTCGAACCCCGGTCTAATCAAGAAGCGTGTGCTACGCGCACTGCTACTCCTTCCCACCTGGCTACGGAGGCGCCATGCTGAATGTTAAAGGTATTCTTCCACTTGCTGAGACTGCATACATGAAGAGCCATAAATTCAAGTTGAGGAAGGTTGGGTGCAGGATAGATGAGTGGAAGTTTGCTTTCAAAGTGGTTGATTGTTGGAACAGCTTTCATCTGTTGTTATGGAAGTGGATGGGTTGAATAAATTCAATGGAGAATTAGACAAATTATTGGAGAGTACAGATGGGTGAAGTTTTTTTTTTTTTTTTTTTTTGGCTGATGCTATATAAGCTTTCTTTCTTGCATCATTTGCCATTACTACTACTACCTACAAAGAATAATGGAGTTTTAGGAGCATCAGCAACTAAGGCCATATTGCACCACGTATACTGTCTATAAATTGCATGTTCTGTGGTCAATTTTCTGTTCTGCTGGACGAAAAACCAGAGTTTCCAGAAAAAAAAAACCATGCTATCATTGCCTGATATCAACTAACTCAGCCACATTGTGAAAAGGCCCATAAAAATTTCTCACATCATTCTCGGGACTTGAACTCAGGTCTTTTCCACACGATGTGGGGAGGATGACAATTCTACCAACTGTGCTACCCGTGAGGGCTTCATGTGCTGTAATACTATGGTCAGATTACATGCAGAGCATAGACACACACTTCAATAATGCAAAAGATAATACAATTTAGTAATGCGACTTTACCAAAACAAATAGTTGCTAATACAGACAAGGTTGTTGAAAGTAGATATCCAGGAATTATCAGCTTTGACAGTAATATTTGATTATATATATATTGCACTAACATCTTCGTATTACTTTAATATTGTTACCTGAGATGTTAAGTTACTTTTACTTGCAATTACATGCAAATACTTTTTTTTTTTTTTTTTTTTTTTTCTGTTTTATGGCAATGGTAAAGGGAAAAAATTAATTTCATTTCATATGATTTATGAAATGAAATTAATTTTATTTCATATCACTTATCTCTTAGCACTTATGTAGGGTTTTTTTTTTTTTTGCAGTTTTACGGAAAATACGAACTGCCAAGTGATGCACAGCTAGCGGCAATATTATTATTATTATTATTATTAGCCATATGGTGCAAGGAAGCCTGAAGCTTTTGCTGCACCAGCCAAAAAAAATTTTCTAAGTTACTCTGAGAGAGAGAGAGAGAGAGAACAAACAAGAGTAAGAAGTAGAAGGGAATCACCAAGGAAAGAGAAGAATGATGATATCCAGCTCAGGATCCTGGGTGTGCCAAGCCCATACTCACCAGATGTGAGCCCCTGGGGTTATGTTAAAAAAACTGGAAGCCTAAAGAATATATCTACTACTTTGGAGGGGGGGGATACAAAACAAACAGCTCATTCAAATGCATGAATTGCTCTATAGAAGACGTTTCACTGCGACTGCAATATTTTATAAATCTATTGCAACATTATGAAAACTGATGGATGTGCTACCATTAGACCCCAGGGGCTCACATCTGGTGAGTATGGGCTTGGCACTAGGTCTTGAGCTAGATATCATCATTCTCCTCCTTCTTGTTGATTCCCTTCTACTTCTGACTCTCTCTGTCTTAGGGTAACTCGGAAATTTTTTTTAGCTGGTGCAGCATAAGCCTCAGGCTTCCTTGCACTACATGGCTAGTAATAATAATAATAATTAGTATCGGTAGTGCCAAACAGTGGCGTATCGAGGTATCATAGTAGGGGAGGGCATGGCGACCATCCAGGTATCATCGTAGAGGGGGGGGGGGCATGGCGACCACGTCTTTGCGATTTTTTTTAGAACACCTCCTGCGTTCATTTTCTTTAATTTTGATATGGTTAAGGCGGGGAGGGCACATGCACTCTCTGCCCACACCCGAATACGCCCCTGGTGCCAAATGATAGAAAGAAAAATACTAATAGTGCCAAAAGCAAGCTAAAGCAGCATCAGCCAAAAAAAAAAAAAAAAAACGGTTCCCATATCACCTCCCCCCTCCATTCCTTCTAGTTCTTCTGCAACACTTTGTACTTCACGTACAAAACAAAAAAAAAAATAACTAACTTTAATATAAAATAGACTATGACAATTCTTTATTCAATGGTTGTAATGAATGTGCGTAATATGTGCTCTACTAAGTTAAAATTGTTGTTATACACTGAACAGTTAATTTACTTTATACGTTTATAAGTCCTGTTTATATATTATACTTCAAATGTAAACAAATTTTACCTCTTTCACAAAAGACTATAATTATACACTACCGCATTTCTAAATAAATCAGGTCTATACGCAATCGCGGGGTTTGGGTTTCGATGTTCACCGTTTCAGGTGATCGCTAGGGGCACAACTAGACCACAGAGTAGTAATACTATTCTTTGAACTAGACGGCAGATAAAGAAATGAACTTTTCTATTATTTTTCTGTTCTATTCCATTTCTATTCTATTTTATTCCATTCTTCTGATTGGAGAATTAGTAGAATGAATGCAAGTCCTTTCATAGTTGTAAATGCACTGCTCGACATTTAGAAAATTTAGAAAAAGTAGTGTAACAAGTGCAGTTTGCGATGAAACGAGACAAAAATTGGTACGGTAGAATACCATAGGATTCGATGAAATGAAGAGAGAGCGAGAAACTTCGGTCAGACATAAGGTACATCTCTCATCATCATCATCAGCCATTTTCAATCCACTGCAAGATGAAGGCCTCTCCAGCAATTTTCCAGTTCCTTCTGTTTTGAGCACTGGCCATCCATTTACTACCCACAAACTCATGAATTTCATCGATCCATCACCGCCTTTGTCTTCCAGGTTTTCTTCTAGCTCCTCTTGGGTACCATCTATAGGGGTTGTATAAAAATGAGCAAAAAAGGTAACGTTCCAGACGTAGATACAAGATGCTCGAAAATATCGTCACATGACATCAGTACGAGATATCATCCCCTCCAACGGCTAAAGAGCCCTTGAACCATGCTTGAAATTAGAGCGTCTATAAGATTCAGTGGAAACAAACCCCTTAGCAATAGCATCAGTATTAGTAGTGGCATATGATCCCAGGAGGCAAGTTTAAACAGCATAACACCCCTCCAAAAACAAAACCTTCTCATTTCACCCATCCATTCGCTCCAAAACTTTATCCAGTTCTTCCTTGAAATTATTTATCTTCAACTTCCACAATGAGAGATGGAAGTTTCTTCCAACAGTCCACCACTCGCTGGCTAAAGGTAAATTGCCGCACATCTATTCTGCAACTGTCTTTCCTCGATTTCAATATATGCTCCCTCAAGTGGGTAATCTGATCACGAGGAAGAATACCATCAGCAATGAGCTTCCTCAAACTATTCAAAGCCTTGGACATCTCAATCAGATCATCTCGCAGGTACCTAGTCTCCAGATGCTGCCATTTGCAGAACATAAGCCTTTTTGGTAAAAGCAGCCTTTTGTTCCCTTCACCATTCTTGTTGCCCTTCTGTGAACTCGCTCCAGCAGCTCTACATCCTTCGTAAAATGAGCCCTCCAGACCTGTATGCAGTGCTCAAGGTGTGACACGACCCCTTGAGCTCTGGCAGCCTGTCTCCATTGTTCTGAAAACTTCATATCTCATTGCACAATTACCTCCAGATCTTTTTGATTCTCTGCTATCCTGAATGTATTCCCAGGATAGCAGAGAATGAATAGCAGTAATCCAAGAGTAACATACCAATTTCACAGTTGGTATGTTACTCTGGGATTACTGCTGACCCATATGCAGTAATTTGTATTTGTTAATGTCAAACTTCAGTTGCCACCTCTCAGCCCACCTGCCCAACTTTTCTAGATCATGTTGTATCTGCATACCATCGTTACTGTCATTAACGACCCAGCCAACCTTTATATCATCTGCAAACATCGACATTAAGCCTGTTATACCTTCATTAATATTATTGATAACTATCAAAACAACAATGGGTCCAATACCGAACCTTGGGGAACTCCGCTAATAACATTAGTCCACGAAGAGCAGTGTCCATTGATTACCACTCTCTGTCTTCTCCCCTTCAACCATCCTTTTATCCATAGCAGCAACTTGCCCTTAATGCCATACTCCTCCAATTTGTACAGTAGTCTTCCATGTGCAAAAGTATCTAAAGCTTTCAGAAAATCGAAGTACTGTATATGATGTCAAAATAAATTTTTGCATTCACTTCTTTTGTCACCACATCATAGTATCTAAAATCAAATTGGTCAAGCAAGATTTTCCCTTAACAAACCCATGCTGTGTCTTAATTATTACTGCAGTCTTGTCTAGATGATTCTGAATTGCTTTGTTAACCAGTGATCCCATTACTTTCACCGGAACAGAAGTTAAACTAACAGGTCTGTAATTACTCGTGTCACTATTTGTGAACTGCTGGGGATACATTTGCACTTCTCCAGTCCGTGGGAAACATCTCTGAATCCAAGGATGCTCTCATAATTATGGATAAGGGGAAACTTACTTCTTGCTGCCTCCTTAATATAACTGGATAGACCCCTTCCACCCCAGCTGTCTTATTGTTATTATTAATATCCATATGATGCAAGGAAGCCTTAGGCTTATGCTGCACCAGGAAAAAAAAAGCTCCCGAGTAACCCTGTGAGAGAGAGAGAGAGAGAGAGAGAGAGAGAGAGAGAGAGAGAGAGAGAGAGTCAAAAGTAGTAGGGAATCACCAAGAAAGAGAAGAATGATGATATCCAGCTGAGGACCCTGGGTGTGCCAAGCCCATACTCAACTTCAAAAATTTCTCCTCCACTTCGCTCTCAATTATTACAAAGTAATTTAGTTCCCCATTAGAGTTTGATAAACTTCTGGCCACCCCTTCTCTACAGAATTACTCGTGTATGATTGTAGATTCAAAATAATTATTCAATTTATCAGCTACCTGAGCAGGATCATCAACAATTGAACCATCGCTATCAAGTGGACAATTCTTCTACCAGTGCAGACCTTAGCTCAATTAGGAGTTCGCTGTCGGGGTGCAATGCAACGTCAACTGACATCCCATACATGTTCGATTGGATTTAAGCCTGCTCGTGCTGGCCACAACAGTCGTTGGATATCTTCAGTTTCAAGCTATTCCTCCACCACTTGAGCTCTCCATGTGCAGTGACAATGTCTTGCATGAAAAGAAAATCTGGGCAAATCGCACCCCAAAAAACTGGCACGTAGGATTCAAGGATTTCTTCTCGGTACCTATTCGCAGTTATCCCTATCAAAAATATCAAGGGGGGGGGGGGTGCGGCTGTTGATCATTATTCCGCCTGAAATGAGAACACCGGCTCCACCATAAGTGTCCCTTTCTCTAATTGGAGGGACAGTACCGCATTCCTCGTTGTCTCTATAGATGAAATAACGTCTAGAATCTGTTTATATACTAAAACGGGACCCATCATAGAACAGAACTGTATCCCATTTGTCATGGATTCAAGCCACATGTTAATGGCACCAGTTTCGACGAGCTCTGTGGTGGTTCATTGGACACAAACCACTGGCTTCCTGCATAGACTCCACTTGAATTGAGCCTTCTTAACACAGTCGGTTGAAAATGTTTTCACATGTGGCCGCAGGAACTTGAAGAGTGAGTTGATGAGAGGACATCGTAGGGTTCCATCTTGCTGTTAGAGCCAGACAGGAATGTGTTCTGGCGAACGTAGCCCTCGTGCGACCTTGGCCAGCTCTTAATGCAATGGTTCTGCTTCCATAGCGCCCAGACGACACCGCGAGACACATTAAAGCCAAGATGCCATCTCCTCCTGCGACTGCCTGCCTTCAAGTCGTCTGATGGCCAGCCATATCAAAGAATCATCTAAACGACGATGACTTGTCATCCCGAGTACTCAAGATTTGGCTATCCCACTGAGCTAGCCGAAGAACAAGAATGAAGTCATGTAGTCACAACCCGTGTTTTTACAGACATGAATAAGTTGCATAATCTGCGGCTCTGTAAGGTGGTATATCGATTTCTATTGGATACTCGGAATTTTCATACCAGGATGCCTATTATAACAAATATTTGCCTTCGCGACACCGTTCACAATAAAATATTCATCGAAACATTTTCTACTGTTGATTTTGTCGAGCAGCATAGAGTAGGATTCCAGTATCTTCAGTTTACCATACACGTCCCTGATCTGATGTCCTTTTAAATGTCCGATGTTTTCATTATTGCATATTGTAACCTCGAACCAGTACGCTGCTACAAGAAAAAAAAATCCTCAAGTTTGAGATGTGGTATGGCCACCAGAGGCTCTCATTCTCAATTTATTCAGTTTCTACTGCATACCTTTTAAGAGCTGTTTCAAGCCCATAGTACTAACTTCTTTTTCTGATTTATTCCTTCTTGACCAATTTTCCTTCGTATCCTCTGTCTTTTTAGCAATAAACCCATGCTGTAAGTAAGTACTATAGGTTATAACACCTTTCGTGTTTGAACGTTTCCTTAAAAAAATAATAAAGCTGATACAGATTACCACATTTTGATGGATGACAAAATAGAGTCATCGTTAAATATTATATTATTCTCAATCTGACAGAAATTGAAAATGAAAGGAAAGTTAACATACATACATGCCGCAGAACCATTTACACACAACACAGAAGCAAACAGCAACCATTGAAGGGAGGCAGCCGAATTATAGTTCAGATTTACTGAGTTGTTGTTGTTGCAGGTTTAAAGGCGTCAGCAACTTAGACAATACATATATTATGTGTTTTGAGCTTGAGCTGCCTATTTTCCGGACGAAATACGCTTGCATGAGAGCAACTAACTAAGCCTCTTTGTGGGAAAAAAAAAAAAAAAAAAAAACAGAAAAGAAAAATTCCTTTTGTCATTCGAACCAGGGCGTTTTATATTCGGTGTAGGCAGAGCCGCCGCAAGTGGGTAGTATGAGGCCGCTACAAGTTTTCCCCGGTAAGAATTTTTGACAGTCTATCGATATTGCTTCTCTTTTTCTCTCTGAATCTGTAGTATCTTCACCAGCACGTTTCCTTTTCACACATTTCTCAGGTATTTTACTCATTTTTAGGAAATAAAACACAATTACAGTACAAAAAGGACAAAAATGAGGAGGCACTGATACACATAAACAAAGCTTCCCGCTTGTAGCGACTGAATAAACAAAGCAGTAAAGACAGAAAGGGCGGAAACACACTACTATCACTTCACGAGACTTCACTTGTATACATGTCTAACATCAAATGTGGGGGAGCTATATTTACCAATTAGTTTATTGCTCGGAGAGCACTGCTATCATTGGCTGCATTCAGAAGATAACATGTCGGGCTTCAAGGCCGAATGACATTGTCAGGAGCTCAGAATTTTCTGTAGGCGTGACAAGAGTAAAGTGGAGGAAATGATAATAGAAAATTAAATTAGAAGTAAATAATCTGTTTTCAGCGCACAAGTAAGAATATCCGAAAAAAAAATAACAACACCATCAAGGACGTTTCTCCTGTGCCTATCCCGAAGCACCCTCCACTTCGATAAGCTACTCGGCATACTCACCACAAATGTCCAGTCACAGGGACGCTCAAAAATAATGGCCAAAGGAGGAAAATAGACCTACAGAATTACAATTAACAAATTGAGAGGACAAACAAGTCGATCATTTCAATTTGCACAACTCATAACAATTTCTTACCAGATCAATTTTTAGGGTTGAGAAGTAGTTTTTTGTTGTTATTAAATTTCATTAAAATTTTTTTTTCATATTTTGTCCTTATTCAAAATTAAATAAGTCCTTATTCAAAATTAAACTTGCAGTATTTCAACTAACCTAACATACAACTAATTTTTTCTTAGCGCTGATTGAATTTCGCAATTGCGTATTTTGTCCTTGAATGTCATCCTTAATATAATAAGTCTTACTATACAGGGTGTTTCAGTTAAACGTTTCAGAACTTCTAAGAGGGGTAGGGTACATCCTGACAACTCGAAATCATATAGCAATGTGGGGTCGGAAATGCTTTCCTGAAGCGGTGTTGTACACAGAAGCACCATAAAAAGAAAAGAGACCGTAAGTGAGAAATCGTTTTAATAATACATGAAAAGAAGCAAAAGGTACATGGATTAAAGTAAGTGTTCGAAGTTTCTTCAACCTCGTATTGCTTTCGCATAGTGGTACCTTGGAAAATGTGCTACAAATCCCCTTTTTCCTGCTGAAGTGTTGTTTTCCGATGAGGCATCCTTCACAAGGGAAGGAATTTTCAACACGCATAACGACCATATCTGGGCGGTCGAGAACCCGCATGCAATACGACGTCGTGCAGCACAGATTCGATTTTCGGTCAATGTATGGGCCGGTATTATGGGAGATCACCTCATCGGACCTTACCTGTTACCGTGTCGTCTAACCGGACCTATCTACTTGATCTTTCTGCAGCAAGTATTGCCACAACTTTTGAGAGATGAACAGATTTCTGCATCGACGCAACAGACAATGTGGTTCCAACACGATGGAGCCCCTGCCCATTATAGCGGAGATGTTCGTAACTACCTGGATGTCACATTTGGTCAACAGTGGATCGGACGTGGTGGTCCCGTGCGTTGGCCTGCTCGGTCACCAGACCTATCATGTCTTGATTTTTATTTCTGGGGTCATATGAAATCGCTAGTTTATGACACCCCTGTTGACAATGCTGAGGAGCTGGTTGCAAGAATCGCAGTAGCTGGCGAAGAAATTCGAAATTCGCGTGGAGTATTCCAGAATGTTCGGATGTCCATGCGTCGGAGATGTGAGGCGTGCATTGTAGCCCGTGGAAGAAACTTCGAACACTTACTTTAATCCATGTACCTTTTGCTTCTTTTCATGTATTATTAAAACGATTTCTCACTTACGGTCTCTTTTCTTTTTATGGTGCTTCTGTGTACAACACCGCTTCAGGAAAGCATTTCCGACCCCACATTGCTATATGATTTCGAGTTGTCAGGATGTACCCTACCCTTCTTAGAAGTTCTGAAACGTTTAACTGAAACACCCTGTATACCCCCACACTCTCTTTACAAAATCTGGTGAAACCAGTGTCAAATAAATGGTCGATTGTCCATGTATAGCAGACTCTCGATTTACCGGGATCGGGTTAACCGGGACACTTCAAGACTCCAAATAAAAAATAAAAAAAATCAACAAAAAATCATAAAATTCAAGAATAGGTATACACAGATGTTTTGCAAGTCGTAAATAAGCGACAAGAAGCGGCGTTATAAGTCGTCATTGGGAGATTAATGTAACTATTGTCTTGCAACCCCCCCCCCGTCTTCACACCGGCCGCTCAAAAAAAAAAAAAAAAAAAAAAAAGATTGTTGTGTCGATTGTTGTGTTCCGTTGCACCGCAAAAAGACAAATTTTGTTTCGTTATTTATGTCAGGGATGTCGAAATTGTTTTTATAGTAAATAATTTTTTTTTTTTTTTTTTGTTTTTAGAAATTGCGAAAATGATGGGTAAACGCAAAGGAGTTGCGCTTTCAGTTAAACAAAAACTTGTATTTATTCAAAAGTTTGAAAACGGTGCATCCTTTAAATCTTTAATGATGAACCATTATAATGTTGGTGACCAAACCATACACAACATCGTAAAAAATAGAGAGATCCTATTAGATTTAATATCGACATCGCAAAAAAATAAAGGGAAGCATAGTATTGGACACGCGAGTAGTACGTGGTAAGTTTTTTCGTTTTTTATCTATCGCCATATTTTTTACGTAGGTAGGTGAACATTTTTCGATACGGTTAGTTCTCGACTTACACAATTTCGGACTTACGTAAATTTTTTTTCACTCAATTTTTTTTTTTTTTTTTTTTCGATCACGGCACGCAAAAATTGCACAAATGAGATACGGAGCAACATGCAAAAAAATAGGAAAGAAGAGAAGATTCTTACAATTTCTTTATGTTTTTTTTTTTTTTTATATGACTGAAGATTTCAGTGAAGGGACATATAGGCCTGGGTGGAACCATACAGGTAGTTTTGGGAAAAACCTGTCTACATCAGGTATGAAGCGTCGTGTCACCTCTCCTTTGGTTGAGTCTGTCCACCTGTTTTGCCATTCCTGTTTTAAGTGTGCCAAGAGCCGAGCCTTGTACAGATCCACTCTTGACGATTATGGAATGATGTGAGAAATAGCTTGAAAAAATATTGTATATATTGCTCTTAACACTTCGGCCTCCGCAAACCTCTCCAGGACACTTTGCCCCTAAAGCAAAGTGTGAAAGGCCCGTTTGAAGTCCACAAAGAGGCCAACCAAATATTTAGTTGTAGTCTCCGCCTGTGATGCTAGAAGAGAAGGAAATGCATGCTCAGTACCCTTGCCATGTGTACATTCACAATGCTAGAAGAAAAGCAAATGCATTCTGAGCACCCTCGCCACGTGTAAATTCACATTGCATTGGAGACAGAAGTCTTTTATTAGTGTAAGCAATCAAAACATGTCCAGCAATAACCTTCTCAGTGCCTTGCCCAAAACAGGGAGCAAGGCAATAGGCCTGTAAGAGGACGGATCAGACTTAGGCTTTTCTGTTTTTTTTTATTTTTTTTTTTTTATTAAGATCTTCAAATTAGCAATCTGAAGTACAGGATAAGTGTAAAGTGTATGGTCAAACGGCACCAGGACTTTCCACATTATCTGAGTAGTTTAAATTGTGGTGTTACAGTACGCTGTAAATGCCAGAGATTTAAAAGTGTGTGGATCTTGGATCGTTGTTCTTTAGCATTACCATTAGTTGAGGCATAGGATGCAAGAAAGAAAGCTTATATGGCATCAGCCAAAAAAACCCCTTTCCATTTCGCCCATCCGGTCACTCCAAATGTTTGTCTAGTTCAGACTTAAATCCAGTTTAGCTATCAACCTCCACAACCACAGCTGGAAATGTCTTCCAGCAATCAACTACCCGCCGGCTAGGCAAACTTCTGCAAATCTACTATACAACTGTCTTTCCTCAATTTGAATCTATGCCCCCTCGGGTTCTTAGTCTGAGCAAGCGGAAGTATCTAGTCAGCATTGAGCCATCTGAAACCATTCAAGGCCTTATACAACTCAATAAGATCACTTTGCAGGTGTCGTCTCCAGGAGTTGCAACTTTCAGATCTTAAGCCTTTCCTCGCAAGCGCACCCCTTCGTTCCGCTCACCAATGTCGTTGCCCTTATCTGGTCTTGTTCTATCAGCTCTACCTACTTCCTAAAATGGAGCCACCATTTTACAAATTTTGTCACATTGACAAAACTCCATGGCCTGCTCTGACAGCCCGTCTGCACTGCTTTGAGAACTTATATCTGACTGAACAATTACCCCCAGGTCTTTTTCATTCTCAACCTCCCGGAGTGTAGTACCACAGAGTTGGTACGTTTCTCTTGGGTTACTACTACCCATATGCAGTACTTTGCATTTGTCAAAGTTAAACTTCAGTTGTCACTTCTCAGCCCATCTGCCTAACTTTCCTAGACCATGTTGCAGTAGCATGCTGTCTTTATTATCTTTAACAAACCTGCCAAACTTTGTATCATCTGAAAACTTGGACATTAAGCCTGATATATACCTTCATTGATATCATTGATAAATACACAAAATAACAATGGGCCCAGCACAGAACTCTGGGGATTCCACTAATATTAGTCCACATAGAGCAGTGTCCCTTTATTACCACTCTCTGCTGTCTCCTACTCAACTATCCCTTTATCCATTGCAACGACTTGCCCTTAAATCAAGTTACATAAATAAAAGATAACGAATTTGCAAAAGATCGCATCACATAAAAAATGATTTTATAACGAATAAGTTAAAACTCGAACTGCTTCGCGGGGCTCTTTGTTGCTTTGCAACGAACTTCGAAAATTCTACATCAGTTTCCATCAATAACCATTGATGAACGATTACTATTTCTAACAGATCAAGTTCAAGTTGAGGATTCTCCAGAAGTCTTCACTTCAGAAGATATCAACTATTAGCCTGCCGACTGGGCTAGCCGGGTAGATAAAGTGACTGCCTGGCAACCCAAAGGTCGCGGGTTCGATTCCCACCTCGGGCTGGATATCACGATGGTGCCGAACCAATCGGTTGGTTGGATATCCCTGCCACGATACCCGAAGGAAGCAAGAAAAAACTGGTTCCTTCGTGTATTGATCACATCATACGAAATAAATAAATAACTATGAGCCACTAAGTTCAGGGAGTGAGGTACATTAATGAAACAAGGTAAGTTGAATGATTTGGTTCGAGACTTAAATTTGCCGAAAGAAAAAGCTGAACTGTTGGGTTCTTGGTTACAGCAGCAGAATATACTCGCAGCAGGAACAAAGATAGATTTCAGTGTTTCGAATAAGACATGAAAAGTTTTTGAAATATTTTGCTACGGAGTACAGTATGTGTTTTTGCAAAGACATTCATGGAATTCTGAAAGAACTAGGTATCGTGCATAAGTCAGAAAATGGCATTTATTCAGAGATGCATCAAAATTAAGTTTAAAAGTTTTGTTTCGTAATAGCAACGAATTTCCATCAGTACCTGTGTTTCATTCAGTTGGGCAAAGAAACTCATGAAAGCATGTCGAAGGTTCTAAATGCTATAAAATACCAAAATTATGGTTGGAACATAACCTAAAGATCAGCAGTGATCTTAAGGTTATGTTTGCAGGGGGGGTTTCACAAAATATATTGTTTTTGTGTATGTAGGACAGCTGTGCGACAGAAGAACATTATGTTGTGCAACATTGGGCCAAGCGGGATGAGTTTATACAACAACAATGTAATGTAAAATATATTTCTTTAGTACAACCAAAATAGGTTCTTGAAGACCCCTGCACATCAAACTAGGATTGATGTAAAATTTCGTGAAAGGAATAAATAAAGAAGGTAATGGATCTGCATACTTGAGAAGTGTTTCCTAATTTAACATAGGCCAAAAAACTTGGATAACAAATTAGGAAACCCCTGAAAGACGATGTGTTTGAAATCCAGGCAAAGGAGGTTGAATTAGCAGCTTGGCAATCATTTAAAGCGGTAGATGATTTTTTGACTAATAGGAAAGAAGAAAACTTAATTTATTTGAGTGCTACAAAAACATGGGCTGTCGAATGACATTGAAAATTCATTTTCTTCATTCCTATCACGAATTTCCCCCCCGAAAATTTGGGAGACGTAAGTGATGCTCCAATCTGTAAAGCAGTCTTGAACATGGAAGACTACTTTACAAATTGGAGCAGTATGGCATTAAGAAGTTTCCACAATGGATAAAGGGTTGGTTCGGTGGGAAACGGCAGGGAGTGGTAATAAATGGACACTGCTCTACTGGACTGTTCGGTGTGGGGTCCATTGTTGTTTTGTGTATTTATCAAAGATATCGATGAAGGGATATCAGGCTTAATGTCGAAGTTTGCAGATGCTATTGCAACATAATCTAGAAAAGTTACGTAGATGGGCTGAGAAGTGGCAACTAAAGTTTTATATTGACAAACGAAAAGTACTGCATATGGGTAGCAGTAACCGAAGAGAAATATACTGTGTGGTGCTACACCCAGGTTAGTGGAGAATGAAAAATACCTGGGGTAATTGCACAGTGAGATATGTTTTCTGAGCAGTGCAGATGGGTTTCCAGAATGAATTTCTAGCGAAATTCCTATACAGGAATTTCGCTAGCAGAGACAAAGTGATTATCCCCTTGTATAAGGTCAGGCCACACCTTGAGTAATGTATATAGGTCTGGAGGCCTCATATTAGGAATGATGTAGAGTTGCGTGAGGTGAGTACAGAGAAGGGCAATAAGATTGGTAAGGGGGACGAAAGGGTGATCTTACCAAGAAAGGTTTGGTAAGGCTTCATAGAGTTGCTTGAGGGAGTACAGAGAAGAGCAACAAGATTGTGAGAGGAAGAAACGGGTGATCTTAACAAGAGAGGTTTAAGTGCTGCAAGTTGCACCATCTTGACACTAGGCACCTACGAGGTGATCTGATTGAGGTGCATAAGGTCTTGAATGGGTTGAGCAGGCTCAATTCTCATGAGACTCTACCTCTTGCTCTGATATCAAACCTTAGTGGCATAAATTCAAAATGAGGAAAGGCAGCTGTAGAATCGATTTGCGGAAGTTTTCCTTTAACCGACGGGTAGTTGATTGCTGGAAAAAACTTCCATCTATTGTTGTGGAAGTTGATAGCGTAAATAAATTCAAGAAGGAACTGGACAAGCTATTTGTTATTTTTTTGGTTTTTAGGAGCATTAGCAACTAAGGCCATATTGCTCCGGGATATGCGGTGGTCATTCCCTGACCTTTCCGCATCCTCCGTATTTGGTGGTGACGGGCTCGAACCCCGGTCTAATCAAGAGGCGTGTGCTACGTACTGTTGCTCCTTCCCACCTGGCTACGGAGGCGCCCAACTGGACAAGCGTGTAGAGGGAATGGATGTGTGAAATGGTTGTTTTTTGGGAGGGGGGGGTATTTTAAGCTTACTTTTTTAATGACATGCCTATCAATACTACTATTACAGGGTCCTGACGACCTTATTACCAATTTTCCCTCATGGGAATTGATAAATATACCTAAGGACAGCGGGCCCAATACCGAACCCCGGGGGACTCCACTAATAACACTAGTCCATGAAGAGCAGTGTCCATTAATTATTACTCTCTGTCTTCTCCCACTCAACCATCCCTTTATGCATAGCAGCAACTTGCCCTTAATGCCACACTGCTCCAATTTGTACAGCAGTCTCTTATATGCAACAGTATCAAAAGCTTTCCTGAAATCCAAGTATATGATATCAAAATAATTTTTTGCATGCAGTTCCTTTGTAACCACATCATAGTAACCAATAATATCAGACAAGACTTTTGCTTAACAAACACATGCTGTGTCTGACTTGAGTATAATTGCACTCCTGTCTAGATGGTCCTGCATTACTTCTAATATCATCTACTGACATGAGTAATTACTGACCTGTTGATCACTCTTTGTAAACTGGGAACACATTCATACGTTTCCAATCCATATGGACCTCTCCTGAATCTGAAGATGTTCTCATATTATGGCTAAAAGTTTGCTTAACCTACTTTGCTGCCTCCTTTTATATAACTGGATAGATCCCATTCACTGCAGGTGCCGTTTTTATATTTAGCTTCGACAATTTCTCTTCCACAATCCTCTGTTATCACAAAATCATTTAGCTCACTAGATCTGGATCTCCTTCTCTAAAGAATTCCTCATGTGTGAATGCAGATTCAAAAAACCTATTCAATTTTTCAACAGCCTGAGGTAGGACCATCAACAATTAAATCGCTTATATCAAGTGGACCAATGTGATTCATCCCCACCCTTTTAGTGTTCACATAAGTAAAGAAGTAGTAGTAGTAGTAGTGGCACTTGATGCAAGAAAGCAAGTGTAGGAGCTTATGCAGCATCAGCCAAAAAAAAAAAAAAAAAAAATCACACCATACCCTCCAATTGCCTGTCCAGTTCCTCCTTAAATTTATTTAACCTATCAACTTCCACAACGACAGATGGAAGTTTGTTCCAGCAATTAACCACCCGCTGGCTAAAGGCAAATTTCCGCACATCTATCCTTTCTTAATTTGAACTTATGTCCCCGTAGGTTCGTATTCTGAACAAGTGGGAGGATCCCATCAGAATTCAGCGTGCTCAACCCATTCAAGGCCTTATAGACCTCAATCAGATCACCGCGCAGGTGCCTAGTCTCCAGCCACTGCAATTTGCAGAACTTAAGCCTCTCTTGGTAAGAGGATCCCTTCATTCCCCTCACCAATCGTGTTGCTCTTCTCTGTACACGCTCAAGCAAATCTACATCCTTCCTAAAATGAGGCCTCCAGACCTGTACGCAGTACTCAAGGCGTGGCCTGACCATTGCCTTATACAGAGGGACAATCACCTCCTTTTCCCTGCTAGCAAAATTCCTATATATCATTGACAAAACCCCATGACCTGCCCTAGCAGCCTGTCTACATTGCTCAGAAAACTTAATATCTGACTGCACAATTACTCCCAGGTCTTTTTCATTTTCTACCACCTTAAGTGTAGTACCACACAGTTGGTACGTTTCTCTGGGGTTACTTCTACCCATATGCAGTACTTTGCATTTGTCAAGGTTAAACTTCAGTTGCCACTTCTTAGCCCATCTGCCCAAATTATCTAGATCCTGTTGCAGTAGCACACTGCCATTACTGTCATTAACAACCCTGCCAACCTTCGTGTCATCTGCAAACTTCGACATTAAGCCTGATATACCTTCATCAATATCATTGATAAATATACAAAACAACAGTGGACCCAACACCGAACCCTGTGGGACTCCACTAATAACATTAGTCCACGAAGAGCAGCACCCATTGATTACCACCCTCTGTCTTCTCCCACTTAACCATCCTTTTATCCATTGTAGCAACTTACCCTTAATACCATTCTGCTCCAATTTGTACAGTAGTCTTCCATGCGCAACAGTGTCAAAAGCTTTCCTGAAATCCAAGTATATGATATCAAAATTATTTTTTGCATCCAGTTCCTTTGTGACCACATCATAATAACCAATCAAATTTGTCAGACAAGACTTTCCCTTAACAAACCCATGCTGTGTCTGAATTATTGCTGCAGTCTTGTCTAGATGATCCTGCAATGCATCTTTAACCAGTGACTCCATTATTTTACCCGGAACAGAAGTTAAATTAACTGGTCTGTAATTATTCGTGTCACCCTTCGAACCTCCTTTGTGAATTGGGGATACATTTGCACATCTCCAGTCCGTGGGAACCTCCCCTGAATCCAAGGATGCTCTCATAATTATGGCTAAGGGT
This sequence comes from Mastigoproctus giganteus, assembly GCF_048544385.1. Taxonomy (NCBI): domain Eukaryota; kingdom Metazoa; phylum Arthropoda; class Arachnida; order Uropygi; family Thelyphonidae; genus Mastigoproctus; species Mastigoproctus giganteus. Next base: position 44,889,505 of record NC_143582.1, on the reverse strand, counting down.
TTGCTTAGTTGCTTTGCCGCCTCCTTTAATATAACTGGATAGATCCCATCCGCCCCAGGTGCCTTTCTTATGTTTAACTTCAACAATTTCTCCTCCACTTTGCTCTCAGTTATTACAAAATCATTAAGCACACTGCTACAATTTGATAACCTTCTTCCATTTTCAAACTGTAATGATTCCTCACGTGTGAATGTAGATGGAAAATACTCATTCAGTTTGTTTGCTATCTGAGCAGGATCATCAACAGTCGAACCATCGATGTCAAGTGGACCAATCATATTCAGCCCCTTCCTTTTAGAGTTTATATAAGTAAAGAAATCCTTGCTGTTTTTCTTAGCATCTTTTGCCAAAGATTTCTCGTAATCCGCCTTTGCCTGCCGAACCTCCTTTGTGACCTGATTACAGACTAGCTTATATCTGCTACAGGCTTCTGCGTCGCCTGATAATAATTATTCGATGGTAATTATTGATTATTGATTTGTTGGTAATTATTCGTGTCACCCTTCGAACCTCCTTTGTGAATTGGGGATCAAATCAATAATCAATAATTACCATCGAATAATTATTATCAGGCGACGCAGAAGCCTGTAGCAGATATAAGTCTTTTCTGTTTTTTGTTTCATCTTTTGCTAAAGACTTTTCATTAAAAGTAACCTCCAAAAAAACATATATAGGAGATTCAAAGAATCAGTTAAATGCACATTTCTTAGAGTCAGTGCACTTTTCAAAATTCAGTTGGATCATAATACTTGAAAAATAACACAAAGAGAAAACCAAAGAAAAAGTGGCTGTTGCTGCATAAGCATACTTTTTCTTTGGTTTTTTTTGAACAAGTGAAACTTTGATAATTGTAGATCAACTAAAAGGTCAATTAGTGTTCAGAGACCTGTAATATTATATGAATAGAATCATTATAAAGATTTATTAAGGGCGTTGACTCTCTTTAAAAATTACAGCTCTGAATTACAGGCTCCAAAAAAGCGATAAGTGTTTGCCTTTTTATTTTATATTGTACTTTATACGTAGTCTTATAGTTATTGTTACGCTGGTTATTTTTATTTTTAATTTAGATAAAGAGTTTTTGTAGATTACTACTTAATATATGTAAAACCGTTATTTCATTGAAATCTTGCAGCCATTGTTTTTGTATAGAGTAGTAGGGAATTCAAATTTTTAATTGTGGTAACTAGGCAACTCTAACGTATAATTATATAGCGTAATACGCATCACTGCATTTAGGATTCTATTAGATAGCGTAGTATTGACAATTATTTAATTAAATTTATTGATCATATTAATTTAAAATATCATGCCCCAGACTAGAGCAGCAAAGCAACGGGCACAAAGTGGCAGGAGTGCTGTGATTCGGGGGAGAACTGAGGGGGGGGCAATTCTCCAACGCATCACAACATAAAAAAATGTGCAACTTGTGAAATGTTTGCCGAACTCTCTGGAACAGAACATGATCTAGCCAAGGAGGATGTCTTTGTATGTGCCAGATGCAGTGAGCGTCTAGAAATTAGGCATCAACTCAGTGTTCTCCTGGGCATCTATCAGAGCTTGAGGTGTAGGGTAGATGCCCTTGAAGAAATTAATATGAGGTGCCCGTGAAGCTCTCAGCTGCCCAACTCAACGCCAGAGCTTACTCCTGGGAATCAGGCAACACAGCGGCAATCTCCAAGGCAGAATGCACTGGTCCCAAAGGAACTAGTTATTGTTGGTGACTCTATTGTCAGGGAGACGGGGAATATATTGTGTAAAAAGGATAGATGGAACAGGACCAGGGTATATTTGCCAGGGACAAGGGTTGATGACGTTGTAAAGCATATATCATCTTTTAAGGGCACAAAAGGTGATATTGTTGTACACGTTGGCACCAAAGACATTAAGAGTAGGAGATCTGGATTTACTTAAAAAGTACAGGTCAATGTTGCAAACAAGTCATGTCAGGGTTAAATTTGAAAGTGTCTGCAATTCTGCCCAGACACGATAGGAGGGAATACATGATGAGAGCCTTGTCAATCAATTTGGCCCTGGAGGGAATGTGCAAGGCTCAAGGCTCAAGGGGTAGAATTTTTTTCAGCGCAGTCTGTGCTTGTTAACAGGAGAAACTGCTTCTACAAGGATGGGATACACTTAAATAGAAAGGGTGCAACAATATTTGCTGATGCTATCGAGGCAGTATTAGGTGGGTTGGAAAACTGTTAGCTTGCGGGGATTCACAGACTAAAAGGTTAAAATAGCTGCAGGCAGAGGGGAAGGTGATCCTTTCACAACTTCTGTTAGAATAAGTAGCAACCTGGAGCGAGGGGTGCTGGGGGTTTCAGAGACTGATGGCAGTCATCGTGAAACAGGTGGGTATATGGGATGTGTTAGGGGTAACTAATAATAAGGAAAGTACATATATACTTGCATGTATACCAATGCTAGAAGTATAGTAAATAAATTTGATGAATTTGAAGTGTCGGTCAAAACATCAGAGGTGGATATTGTTGGGATAGCAGAGGTGGTGTCACACAGATATAAGGAATGCAGAACTGGAATTTGGGGAGTACAATATGTACATAAAGGATACACAGGATAGGAAGGGAGGAGGAGGTGTTATGCTGTTAATTAAGAAAAACATAAAATCAAAAGAAGTGCATCCAGTTGATATAGATGAACAGTGCACCGTTGAGTCAGTTTGGTGTGACATAAGCACTGCAAAAGCAAAAATAAGAGTAGGAGTGTGTTATAGGCCTAATGACTCGAATGAGTACAATGAACAATTGTACAGAGAAATAGAGTGGGCTAGTAAATCAGAATGTCGTATAATGGGGGATTTTAACTTCCCAGATATTGACTGGAACTTGTGGGTTGGTCACTCACATACTAGTAACACTTTTGTGGATTTATTGGATGATTGTTTTCTGCTGCAGCATGTTCGAGAGGCAACCAGAGAGGGTAATACTCTTGATCTGGTTATCAGCAGTGATTATTTGTGTATTAAGAATTTGCAGATAAAGGAACCACTAGGTGGCAGTGATCACAGTGTACTGATGTGGGATTTACTTAAAGATATAATTACCATCAGGGGTAAAGGAAAGGGTTTTTGCTTCCGTAAAGGTGAGTACAGTGGTCTCAGACAGATTTTAAATTCTGTACAGTGGGATCAACTGACGATGTTACCAACAGTAAATTCTAAGTGGGAAGCATTCAAGAAATTAATCGTGGATGCTACTAAAAGTTTCATACCTACTAAGAAATATTGTTCAAAGTTTAGGCCTAAATGGTTATCAAATGAACTAATGAGACCCATGACAGAGAAGAAAAATGCAAAGGATGCATATAAATTATCAAATGATTCAGAAGCATATGGCAGATATAAGCTAGTCTGTAATCAGGTCACAAAAGAGGTTAGGCAGATTACAAGAAATCTTTGGCAAAAGATGCTAAGAAAAACAGCAAGGATTTCTTTACTTATATAAACTCAAAAAGGAAGGGGATGAATCTGAATGGTCCACTTGATATCGATGGTTCGACTGTTGATGATCCTGCTCAGATAGCAAACAAACTGAATGAGTATTTTGCATCTACATTCACACATGAGGAGTTATTAAGGTTTGAAAATGGCAGAAGCTTATCAAATTGTAGCAGGATGCTTAATGATCTTGTAATAACTGAGAGCAAAGTGGAGGAGAAATTGTTGAAGTTAAACATAAGAAAGGCACCTAGGGTGGATGGGATCTATCCAGTTATATTAAAGGAGGCAAAGCAACTAACCAAACCCTTAGCTATAATTATGAGATCATCCTTGGACTCAGAGGAGGTCCCTACAGACTGGAGATGTGCAAATGTGTCCACAATTCACAAAGGGGGATCGAAAGGTGACATAAGTAATTACAAACCAGTTAGTTTAACTTCTGTTCCAGGTAAAATAATGGAGTCACTGGTTAAAGATGCATTACAGGATCATCTAGACAAGACTGCAGCAATAATTCAGACACAACATGGGTTTGTTAAGGGAAAGTCTTTTCTGACAAATTTGATTGGATATAATGATGTGGTTACAAAGGAACTGGATGCAAAAAATAATTTTTATATCATATATTTGTACTTCAGGAAAGCTTTTGACACTGTTGCGCATGGAAGACTATTGTACAAATTGGAGCAGAATGGTATTAAGGGTAAGTTGCTACAATGGATAAAAGGATGGTTGAGTGGGAGAAGACAGAGGGTGGTAATTAATGGGTGCTGCTCTTCGTGGACAAATGTTTGTTTTGTTTGTTATTTGGTTTTTAGGAGCATTAGCAACTAAGGCCATATTGCTCCGGGATATGCGGTGGTCATTCCCTGACCTTTCTGCATCCTCCGTATTTTGTGGTGACAGGCTCAAACCCAGGTCTAACCAAGAAGTGTGTGCTACGCACTGCTGCTCCTTCCCATCTGGCTACGGAGGCGCCCCGTGGACTAATGTTATTAGTGGAGCCCCACAGGGTTCGGTGTTGGGTCGTCTCTTGTTTTTTATATTTATCAATGATATTGATGAAGGTATATCAGGCTTAGTGTCGAAGTTTGCATATGATACAAAGATTGGCAGGGTTGTTAATGACAGTAATGGCAGTGTGCTACTGCAACAGCATCTAGATAATTTGAGCAGATGGGCTAAGAAGTGGCAAGTTTAACTGAAGTTTAACTTTGACAAATGCAAAGTACTGCATATGGATAGAAGTAACCCCAGAGAAATGTACCAACTGTGTGGTAATACATTTAAGGTGGTAGAAAATTAAAAAGATCTGGGAGTAATTGTGCAGTCGGATATGAAGTTTCCTGAGCAATGCAGACAGGCTGCCAGGGCAGGTCATGGGATTTTGTCAATGATATATAGGAATTTTGCTAGCAGGGAAAAGGAGGTGATTGTCCCTCTGTATAAGGCAATGGTCAGGCCACACCTTGAGTACTGCGTACAGATCTGGAGGCCTCATTTTAGGAAGAATGTAGATTTGCTTGAGCGTGTACAGAGAAGGGCAACAAATTGGTGAGGGGAATGAAAGGATCCAAGAGGGGCTTAAGTTCCGCAAATTGCAGTGGCTGGAGACTAGGCACCTGCACGGTGATGTGATTGAGGTGTATATGGCCTTGAATGGATTGAGCACGCTGAATTCTGATGGGATCCTTCCACTTGTTCAGATTACAAACCTAAGGGGGCATAAATTCAAATTAAGAAAAGACAGATGTAGAATAGATGTGTGGAAATTTGCCTTTAGCCAGCGGGGGGTTAATTGCTGGAACAAACTTCCATCTGTCGTTGTGGAAGTTGATAGGCTAAATAAATTTAAGGAGGAATGGACAGGCATTTGGAGGGAATGGTGTGATTTTTTTTTTGGATGATGCTGCATAAGTTCATACACTTGCTTTCTTGCATCACATGCCACTACTACTACTAATATCGGATATACAATAATATTTCTTTTCTTAAAATTGAAATCCATATTAACAGACCCCTCCCCAACCTTAAATCTAGAGAAGGATGGGTAATCATGCACCTGGCTTGGAGAGAAAGACTTTAGCCATTTCTTCACTTATTATTATTTTAATTTCTTTCTCTTCCTAAACTATCAGATAATGAGGGTAAAGAAAGAGTCTGATATTCTCTTTCATTTCCTATTATGAGATTTGCCTATATGAGAAAGTTGCTCATATAGGCAACTATCATTGCCTATATGAGAGCTTGAAGGACATGGTGGATGCCCTCGAAGGATTAAAAGTGAGGTGCCCATCAAGCTCTCAGCTGCCCACACCAACACCAGAGCTTGCACTTGGTCATCACGCAACACAGCGGTAGCCCCCAAGGCAGAATGCGCTGGTCCCAAAGGAACTAGTTGTTGGTGACTCTATTGTCAGGGAAATGGGAAACATGCTTTGTAAAAAGGATAGGTGGAACAGGACCAGGGTATGTCTGCCAGGAGCAAAGGTTGATGACGTTGTAGAGCGGATATCATATTTTAAGGGCACAAAAGGTGATATAGATGTACGCTTTGGCACTAATGATATTAAGAGTAGGAGATCGGCGGAATTGGACATTTCAGAGACTGCTGGGAATCATTGGGGTACAAGTAAACACATGGGTTGTGTTAGGGTTGCTAAGAAAAAGAACAGGTGCATGCATACTTGCGTGTACACCAATGCTAGGAGTTTAGTAAATAAATTTGATGAATTTGAGGTATTGCTCAAAACATCAAAGGCAGATATTGTTGGGATTTCAGAGACGTGGTGTCACACAAATATAAGGAATGCAGAACTGAAATTTGGGGAATACAATGTCTACAGAAAGGATAGACAGGATAGGAAGGGAGGAGGGGTTATTCTATTAGTTAAGAAATACATAAAATCCAAGGAAGTGAAGCCAGTCGACATCGCAGTGTCGAGTCAGTTTGGTGTGACATAAGCATTGGGAGATCAAAATTGAGAGTAGGAGTGTGCTATAGGCCTAATGACTCTGATGAGTATAATAAGAAACTGTACAGAGAAACAGAGTGGGCCAGTAAATCAGAGAGTCTTATAATGGGGGATTTTAATTTCCCAGATATTGACTGGAATTTGGGGGCTGGTCACTCACACACTAGCAACGCTTTTGTGGATTTATTGGATGATTGTTTTCTACATCAGCATGTTCGGGAGGCAATTAGAGGGAATAATACTCTTGATTTGATTATCAGTAGTGATTCTTCATGCATTAAGAATCTGCAGATAAATGAACCACTAGGTGGCAGTGATCACAGTGTGCTGAAGTGGGATTTACTCAAAGAGGTAACAACCATTAGGGGTAAAGGGAAGGGTTATTGCTTTCGTAAAGGCGACTACGATGGACTGAGACAATATTTAAATTCTATACAGTGGGACCAACTGATGATGTTACCAACAGCAAATTCAAAATGGGAAGCATTCAAAGAACTTATCTTGGAAGCTACTAGTCTTTACATACCAACTAAGAAATATTGTTCAAGGTTTAGGCCTAAATGGATGTCAGATGAACTAATGTGACATATAGCATAGAAGAAATATGCATGGGACACATACAAATTAACATGTGACACAGAAGCCTATGATAGATACAAGTTGATCTGTAACCAAGTTACAAAGGAGGTTAGGCAGGCGAAGGCAGATTACAAGAAATCTTTGGCAAGGGATGCAAAGAAAAACAGCAAAGAGTTCTTTTCTTATGTAAACTCTAGAAGGAAGGGGATGAATCAGTTTGGTCCACTTGATATCGATGGGTCAACTGTTGATGATCCTGCTCAGGTAGCTAACAAACTAAATGAATATTTTGCATCGACATTCACACATGAGGAATTATTCAGAGAGGGGAATGCCAGATGTGTATTGAACTCTGGCAGTAAGCTAGAGAATCTTGTAATAACTGAGAGTAAAGTGGAGGAGAAATTGTTGAAGATAAACAGAAGAATGGCACCTCGGGTGGATGGGATCTATCCAGTTATATTAAAGGAAGCAGCAAAGGAAGTAAGCAAACCCTTAGCCATATTTATGAGAGCTTCCTTGGACTCAGGGGAGGTACCCATGGACTGGAGATGTGCAAATGTGACTCCAATTCACAAAGGAGGATCAAAGGCTGACACAAGTAATTATAGATCTGTGAATTTAACTTCTGTTCCCAGAAAATTAATGGAGGCACTGGTTAAAGAAGCACTGCAGGATCATCTAGACATAGCTCGGACACAGCATGGTTTTGTTAAGGGGAAGTCCTGCCTGACCAATTTGATTGGATACTATGATGCAGTCACAAAAGAACTCGATGCAGGGAATAACTTGGATATTATATATTTGGATCTTAGAAAGGCTTTTGATACTGTTGCACATGGAAGACTGCTGCACAAATTGGAGCAGTGTGGCATTGGAGGCAAACTGCTGCTATGGATAAAGGGGTGGTTGAGGGGGAGAAGACAGAGAGTGGTAATCAATGGACACTGCTCATCGTGGACTAATGTTATTAGTGGAGTCCCTCAGGGTTCAGTATTGGGTCCATTGTTGTTTTCTGTATTTATAAATGATATTGATGATGGTATATCAAGCCTAAGGTCCAAGTTTGCAGACGATACAAAGGTTGACAGGGTTGTCAAGGACACTACTGACATTATGCTGCTGCAACAGGATCTGGAAAGGTTGAGTAGATGGGCTGAGAGGTGGCAAATGAAGTTTAACATTGACAAATCTAAAGTACTACATATGGGAAACAGCAACCCCAGAGGAACATGTCAACTCTGTGGTACTACACTGACAGTGGTAGAGATTGAAAGGGACCTGGGGGTGGTTGTTTTTTTTTTTTTTTTTTTTGATTTGGTAGTTGTTGGCGCATTGGCTTCTGTGGCCATATTGCACCTCCCAAGGTTTTTTTTGCAGTACTTTGATCCAAGCCCGAGGCGGGAATCGAACCCGCGACCTTTGGGTTGCCGGGCAGGTACTTTACCCACTCGACTAGCCCGGTCGGCGGGGTGGTTGTGCAAGCAGATATGAAGTTCTCTGAGCAGTGCAGACAGGCTGCAAGAGTAGCTGATGGTGTATTGTCAATGATATATAGGAATTTTTCTAGCAGGGATAAGGAGGTGATTATTCCCTTGTATAAGCCAATAGTCAGGCCACACCTAGAGTACTGTATACAGGCCTGGAGGCCTCATTTCAAGAAGGATGTAGAGCTGCTGGAACGAGTACAGAGGAGGGCTACAAGATTAGTGAATGGAACAAAGGGGTGCTCTTACGAAGAAATGCTTAAGTTTTGCAAATTATAGTGTCTGGAGACTAGGCACCAGCGAGGTGATCTGATAGAGGTGTATAAAGCCTTGAATGGTTTGAGCATGCTCAATGCTGATGGGATTCTTCCTCTTGCTCAGAATAATCACCTGAGAGGGCATAGATTCAAATTGAGGAAAGACAGATGTAGGATAGACGTGTTGAAATTTGCCTTTAGCCAGTGGGTGGTTGGTTGGTGGAATAGACTTCCATCCCTTGTCGTGGAAGTTGATAGCCTAAATAAGTTTAAGGCTCAGCTGGACAGGTATTTTGAACGAACAGAGGGGTGAAGTGGAAGTGGGTTTTTTTTTTTTTTTTTGGCTGATGCTGCATAAGCTTGCTTTCTTGCATCAAATGCCTCTAGTAATGCTAATGCTATTTCACCTTTAATCTTTCCTGTATCCACATCACCTAAATCAATGCAATGGGATGTGCTGTGGTAATAAAAATGCATGCAACAAGAAGAAAGTATATGAAAAGCATCCATCTTGCTTTGGGTCAGCTCTTCAACTGCTAACTTGTTAAAAAAAAAAAGGATGACATCTTCAGTATTAGTGGGACAATGAGTTTAAAAAGTTCAATGACTTCACCTTTGGAACTAGTTCATATAATGGGAAAATGTTAAGGGTTCTATTTTACTGTTTTTTTTTTTTTTTAAGAATTTTATTAGTCAATTTATTTGGAACAAGGTTTATTTAGTTAATGAAAATATTTTGTTGTAATTTTTCTGAAAGGATTCATGGTTTATTCATAAAGATATATTTGTAAGAGAATTTGCTCTATATAACATGATCATGTGGTCTTGAAATGGAAGATTTTTTTGGTCTTGAAGAAAATGGTTTAAGAGAAATAGTGTTCTTTTTTTCTGTAAATTTAATATATTCTTATAGTCAGCATTTCTTGATATTTATATTCATCCCATGTAAATTTCTTTTGTGTTATAATTTCATGAGTACAGCAGTCACCCACTTTGGTCCAGGCCTGGAACAATAATGTGGTAAAGGCTAAGGATGCAAGCCAGTAAATAAATACCTACTTAATTATAACTGTCAAAAAAAAATTGGCCCATATGACTTAAGCCTTATCAATGTTGAACTTATTATTACAAAATGATGAATTTTATTATTCTATTCTTTATAAACAACATGCCATTTTATACTATTCTTGCCTTTTTTCCTCAAAAATACTGAGTGATGTAAGCAATGCAATGATGAGCCTGCTCTTGTGAGTTCACCCCTATGCTAAGTGTAGAGTTGTTAAGTAACTGACATAGTCCAAAAGTTTAAGAAGTCATTTAAGAACCCCTTTAAACCCTGCTGCCCACAATAATGCCTCAGGGGCTCACATCTGGTGAGTATGGGCTTGGCAAACCCAGGGTCTTGAGCTGGACACCATCATTCTTCTCTTTCTTGCCTTCTTGGTGATTCTCTTCTACTTCTAACTCTGACTCTCAATCTCTCTCTCTCATGGTGACATGGAAATTTTTTTTTTTGGCTGGGCAGCATAAGCCTCAAGCTTCCTTGCACCATATGGCTAATAATAATAATAATAATTACAAGAGGACAAGAGAAAATCCTCCAATGTTATAAAATTTTGAAAGGGCTAAAATAACATTAGTTTTTTTTTTTTTTTTTTGCAATTTAAAAATAAGTATCAATTTCAGATTAAGAGCAACTCAGATTATTGGGCTCTTTTGTATTATAACAGTAAAACTGTAACTCTATAATTATTAGCTTGGTTAACACCATATAACTTCACAATACTATAATTCTGCTACTTTCTAACAGATAACATCTGCATGTAAATTTAATGTTAACTACTGTTATGAGGAATATTATGAAAATATGTGCACAACTAACGTAGCAGAAATGACAAACAAATATATTTATGCCTGATTTTACAATTAATTGTCGGCAACAATTGACAATGCATGAATACTAGCAAGCCTTTGCTTCTGAAGCTTATTCATTTCCAATTCTGACTGGCTATACTGATTTAAGCATTGATGAGATAAACTAAAAATTCTGGCTGCTTCTCCACTGTGTTCAACCTAATATAATTATAGAAATCAGAATCAAATAATGAAAAAAAAAAAAAAAAAAAAAAAGGATAAATATAAGGTAAATAAATGAATAAATTATTTATTTACCTTAGTACATTTAAATAAAATGCCAACTTTTAAATTTTAAAAATTAGACCTTTTTTAATTTTTATATTAATTTTGAAGCTCACCAATAGATAACATATTGTCACCACTGAAAGAATAATACTAGGAACTTTTACCACTCTGAAAAAACACTGCACTTTTTGAAGGAAAAAAAAAAACACTTTTTCATTTTTCAGAAATGTACAGGATGCTCAGAAAGTTACATTAATTAACAGGAAGGACTGCTCTTAATAGAGAACATTCTATTTACTGATGCTATCAAAACAGGGTTAGGTGGGTTGGAAAACTGTTAGATTGAAGGGGAGGATGAAGAGACTAACAGATTAATGGCAGGTGTAGAAACTGACTCTTGCAGTGCTTCTAATGGGACATGCAGCAGGCTGGAAAGTAGTGTAGGTATAGTGATTACAAGGCCTTCTGAGGAGGGGGGGGGGTCCTAATGGGACACTCAAATATACAGGCACACATATATTTGCTTGTACAATTAATGTCAAGAGCATAGTAAACAAATTTGAGGTAATGGTTAAGCCAACAATTGTGAACATTATAGGGATATATTAGAAAAGGGTATTATAGGGATATCAAGTATAAACTAAGCCACAAAAAATGAAGAAATTTAATATGGCAAATAGAACATGTATAGAAGGATGTGCAAGTGTGTGTGTGTGTGTGTGTGTGTGTGTGCGTGCGTGCACATGTCTAGGTAGTTCCCCAGGATCACTGTAGAATTAGCTGAGGTTATTTGTGTTGTATGACTGGCCAATGAAGTCCCTGAATGTCTCTTGGATATTCAGTGACTTGAATCAGTGGTTCAAGTTGAATTCCTCACTCATTTGCAACTGCTTCTATGCAGAATGATGACTTATTCTGAAGTCATCATTCATGAACCAGTCACTGATTCAAGTCACCTTTCTATAATGACTTGACTGAGTCAAACTGGCAAAAAGACTTGTTTACCTAGCACTAGTAAACAGAACAAACTGCTGGAGAAGGGGTATGGACGTGGGGCACATTTCAAAGTAGACCCTTAATCCCTGATCCCACTGGAGGATAAAATGGACATTAGGATCATTGATGTGGATCAGGTACACTTAGCAAAGTTGCAAGTTCACCCCTATGCATAATATGCAATAAAACGTGTAAAAGCATGCACCAAAACAAACTATTATATATATATATATATATACACACAGTAAACCCTCATTAAACTGGACTAATAGGGGCTGAGAGGTGTCCATTTTAATGAACGTCCGGATTATATGAAATACACTTTGTAATGTGAGTAAAGCTTATTTAAACAATATAATGTACGTGGATAACAGTAAAAACATGTTTATTTTACATTAAAAATATGTATGTGCATACTGTATTTACATTAAAAATACATGTCCATAATCACTTAGAACAAGATTGCACTGGTTCATCTTCACTTACATCACTTGCCACATTCACTGGTCTGAAAAAATTACTTATCTTTTTTTGTGATCGTTTGCAGTTTATTTCCTTTCCTACCAATTCACGTAGGTGTCTTGTGTTCATAATAGGCAGATACGTTTTCATTTGTTGATTGTTCAACGTACTGCATTACGAAGTTCAAGTGGTCTTTCACTTCGCTTACCTTAATTTTTGGCTGAGAGTTGTTGCTCACCTCATCTTCTTCCTCATCTGAACTTTCTGCTGATCCTATTACACTATCTGCGATCTCAGCTTCGGTCATAATGTGGTAGCCAGGATCATCTTCATCTTCTTCCATCAACGACTCAATCTCCTCTAAGGACACAGCTTTTTCCCCTCCTCGCTGTAGAGTCTCATGAAAATCTTCTGTCTCACCATCTGTTTCTGGATTAGCCTCCATCTAAGAGAAGTTTTTTCCATGAATTCGCCAAAGTTTTTGAATTGATTTCTTTTGCAACATCAGCAAAGTTGTAAATCATAGTTCTTACGTTGTATGACTTTAAATTTTTCAATGTCTGTTGTCCTCTTCTGTCTTCTTCACCAACTAGTGGCTCCTCGACTTCACTCAAAAACTTCTTTCTGTAGAGCCACTTTGCCAAGTAGATCACCCCTTGGTTCATAGGCTGGAAAACAGATGTCGTGTTTGGTGGCAGGAACATGCACTTAATCTTCTTATCTTGACTGATGAGTTTGTCAACATCAGGGTGGGTTGGTGTGTTATCTCGCAGAACCAAGGCCTTTACTTTGTCTTCTGGGATTTTCAAATCTTTGATTTGATGTCTTTTGATTTCTGGCACAGCTTTCTTGTGGAACCAATCCATTGTTATTTCTGTGGTAAATCATGCATTGCAGGAATTGTAGTAGTGTACCGGTACATCGTCCATTACTTCAATGTTTTTTAGGGCACATGATTTTTGCTTTTCCCAACGATGACAGTTTTTAACATATGGCTTCCGTTGTTTGCACACAGCAATGCTGAAACACGTTCCTTGCTTATTTTTTTTCCAGGTGTGGTTTTCTCAGTCTTACGCTTGTGTGTTTTCAGGCAGAGCTCTCCAAAATAGTTCTCATCAAAGTTGTACACCTTGTTCAATTGATAACCCTCCTTTTGAATAAAATTATTCAGTTGTTTCCTGAAAGGCTCAACAGCTTAAAAATCAGCACTAAGAATTTCCCCACATATTTTCTTGTTTGAAATGTTATGCCATCTTCTAAATCTAAAAAGCCAACTGAGCTCACTTTAAATTGTTCAATTCCTAATTTAGCCAGTCTCTCCGCTGCTGCTTGATTTTCTATTTCTCGCACAGCCAAACCAGATGAACAAAGTTGGGAAAACCATTTGTACACAGCATCATCTAGTGTTTTATCAGTAGGCATCTGCATTCGTTTAACTTTACTTTTTTCTTTCTCCGTGTTAAAATCGAGAACAAAATTACGAATTTCACTTTTTTTCTTTTTAATGTCCAACAAGGTTTGTTTTGTGATGCTGTACTCAAGACAGATGCTGGACCTGAAGCTCCTTTTCAAGTTTTTCTATCACCGATAGTTTATTGTGAAGAGAAAGCGTTTTATGTTTACGCTTCTGTCCTACACTAGGCTTACTTAAAGACACTGTTTAACTGCACAGCACAAACGACAAAAGATAGAAGCACGTAACTGTGGAGTAAATGACAAACAACTGTCTGAACCACAGCTGGGAACTAGGTTGATTGTGCACCGTGAGTCATCATGGCCCAATGACCTCGGACACAATATATATGACCTTTGAGCCCGATCGTCGTTTGATTTTTACACTTTTAAATTTTTTTAGAGCTGTCCGGATTAATGAGGGTTTACTGTATATACAAAAACAGTTTTACATTTATTATAGGGATCCCTACATCCCGGTTTTCCCGGGACAGTCCTGGATTTATGGATCTCTGTCCCAGTGTCCCAACAACGTTGACCTGGGATGTTAAATGTCCTGGTTTTTTTCAGAATGACATTGTTTCTTGAACATTTTCACCTGAAACCTAGCAATATTGAATCAAGCTCTACTATACAGGTATATCAAAACAAAGTAGCCCATGCCAGCAGTTAACCTTACAGTGGTGACATGGAATGACCAGTAGCAAGATATATCATTATTGTGCTACTTTGTGGTTAAATACCTTTAATGATTTGAGTTACAGTTAATCGTTGTCTCAATTTGCATTGTCCACACCACAGTGTTCATGTCGATTTCTCAGTGTTCTACTCTTAAGGTTTCATTATTTTTATATTTGGAATATATAATTTTATATTTTGAATAAAAAAAATAATCCTTTTTTAAAATGCCAAAGAGAAAATGCATGTTTACTAACAGTTTAAAGGAGCAATTCCCATTTATAAAAGAAAGTAGTGTTAGTGATGATTCCTCAAAAGTGGAGTGTTCCTTGTGTTGTGTTGTGTTCAGTGTTGGCCATTAAAGCCATTTTCAGGCAAAAAAACTCTGGGCAATGAAGAAAGAGATCTAGCTGCAAAAGAGGCTACATTTCTTTATCATACTATCAAACACAATCATAGTTTCCAGTCAATGGAATGTACTTAGAACATTCCATTGACTGGAATGTTCTAAGTACATTCCAGTCTTTTAAAAACATTTCTAAACAAAAAATTTACCCATGCTCAAACAAAATGCAGGGCTACTGCTGTGAATGTATTATCACCATGTGTAAGAAATGAAATAGTGGAGGACCCAAAGAATATAAAGTATTGCTGCTTAGCTGCAGATGCTTCTAGCCACGCTGATCTAAAGATTGTACCGATTATAGTGAGCTATTTTATTACAGATAAAGGCATTGCAACAGAAATATTAGAATTTTGCGGTCACTGGAGAAACATTCAATCTTATTGTTGACTACATTTTAAAAGCTGCTAATAAATATGACATTGTTGATAAAATAATAGGCACTTCAGCAGATAATACCAATACAAACTTTGGTGGATTAAAAAGGAAAGGCAAAAACAACGTTTTTATGAAAATTCAAGAAAAGTTAAACAGAAAAATAATAGGTGTAGGCTGTGCAGCACACACATTCATAATAGTTTGATAGTATGAACCAGAGCTGCAATGTTCAATATGTTCTATGTTGATATCAATATTTGTAAAATAATAAGAGAAGTTTACCTCTATATAATACGTAGAACACTTCCGTATGATTGCTGGAGAGTATCATACAGAAGTGTTCTACGTATTATATTGAGATAAACTTCTTTTATTATTTTATAAATATTCATAATAGCGTACAAATTGTAGTTGATGTATTACGTATAGATATTCAGGCGATTCTGTGGAAAGTTTTTCAGTATTTTCACCCTTTCACAGTTAGGGTAGAAAATTTGAAATCATTTTGTGAAAATCGAGTATAAAACTCTTCTAGGGCATAGCAAAACACGGTGGTTGTCACTGGAAAGAGCTCTGAATCATTTCACTGAACTTTATGATGGACTACAAAGTTATTTCTTGAGTCAGGATAAATGTCCAAATATTTTATATGAATTTTTTAACAACAGGAAATCTTTTTGTATTTCTTCTATTTCTGAGAAGTCAGATAAAGATATTTTCTGATACTATTCAGTGAATTGAATGTGAAGAGGTGATAGGTTTTGATGTTAAGAAAGAAATAGACTTCCTCATTACAAAGCTTATAATGCAACGAAATGAAATTTTCTTACACAGTGATGTGAAAACTGAATTTAAGTCTTCATAAAGGTGTGAAAACTGAAGAATCATTCAAAAAAAAAAAAAAATGTTGCAAATTTTTATAATACTGCACTTCAGTAAATTCAAGAATGGACTATTCATTTGTTTAGACTATTTGCAAAAATGGAATGGATTTCACTGAGGAAAACCTTTTGTTGGGAAAATTTCACAGAACATGCCAAGGAAATAAAGATTATCTTACCTAACCTCAGTATAAATGAAGAAAGTCTCTTTGATGACTTTAGAAATGTCAAATTGTATTCAACTGAGAATAAAATGACTGAATGGAATAATACTAACTGTAAGACTGCAGACAGATGGAAAGAAGTATTTGCTCATTTTCAGAAGGAACAAATAACCTGTAATGAAATAAAGTAACTTGTGGATTTTTATTTTACTCTACCAGGATCAAATGCCTCTCTTTAATGAATTTATTATAGACTGATGAGAAAAACCGCCTTCAGCTGGACACTTTTGATGTTATATTCAAAGACTAAAGCTTTTAGAAAAAGTCCATTCTTCGAATAAATATGTCAGAAGTGATGAAAGCCAGAACACATATATAGCAACGTGTCATCCATCAACCAGTCAATCATAAGGAGGGAGAGAAGAAGTTGTGCAAATTAGTGATTATACAGGGTGTCTCAAAAATATTGGTACAAACGTTTAGGGGAGGTAGGTAACATCTAAAGGAATGTGGATCACATAGGAACCCATAACCGGAAACGTCACCGTAAGTCGGTACACGGCGCTGTTCATCAGTTCGGGAGAGGGAAAATTTCTGGTTTACTCATTCAAGCAGCAGTATTTTCTGCACGAAGAGCATGCATCGATATACAAACTGTGAGCTGGCAGACATATACCTAGTGTATGGATTAGCAGAGGGCCCACACGGTGTGCACCCCCATGCGGCACAACATTGCTTCGCAATAAATGTGTGGGCAGGTATGGTCGGTGACTGCTTAGTCGGCCCACACCTGTTACCATCCCGCATGAACTCCGCTAAATATCGGATGTTTCTTGAACAAGTTCTACCAGCATAACTTGACGATGTTCCAGCAAATGTGAGATGCAACATTTGGTTTCAACATGACGGGGCGCCTGCCCATTATGGAAGGTGTGTTCGTGACCATTTGAACAGGCGTTTTGGGTGTCGATGGATTGGCCGTGGTGGACCCGTTGCCTGGCCCCCACGCTCACCTGATTTATCGAGCCTTGATTTCTTTATGTGGGGGGCCTCAAATCTATCGTGTATGAATCGCCTGTGGAGATGGAAATGGATCTCGTGGTGAGACTCGTCTGCGCTGCTGCTACTGTCAAAGAAACTCCAGGTGTGTGTTCGACTGTGTCTGCCAATCCATGCTGCGTCGGTGTTATGCATGCATCGCGTCTCATGGTGGAACCTTCGAGCATCTGTTGTAACTTCATGATTATCCATCTCGTACTCCATTGTTAATATTATGTCAAATAAATGTTTGCCACTAATTACTGTCTTGTGTCATTTCTGCTTCTTATGCCTCTGCTACTACTTTCCCGTGACGTTTCCGGTTATGGGTTCCTATGCAATTCGCATTCCTTTAGATGTTACCTACCTCCCCTAAAAGTTTGTACCAATATTTTTGAGACACCCTGTAGAGAATGGACTGCGAAGGGATTAATAAAAAACATGAGTGGTTGTCTGATTTTTTTTAGCATTTTTCTTGTTTATATTTAATATTCTCTTTGCTATTTTTCATATGTGAATTGTCTCGTTCCTTTTTAGAATAGTTATTTCATTATATGTATTTTTACTTCATGCATGTACACTTCTTTAAAAAGTCTATCAAAAGTATTGCGCTCGAAAACATTGCTCCTAACATATAGATAGACCTGCATTTCATAGTGTCCCGGTTTTTTGTCTTTAAAATCTGAGATCCCTAATTTATTACCAGTTTAACACAAGTAAATGAATTATAATTTTATTTGTATTCGGTATTTAAAAGTAAAAAAAAAAAAAAACTGTTGTTTAATGAAAAGTTTTAAAATAAAGATACATGTGCTTGGAATAAGCTTTGTTTTAGTAAAAAACTAAATATTTTTTGATGTGGCTCATTATAAATAAGAATTTATCAGCCAAAATCATTTTAAAAGCAGAGAATGTTCTCTCCATATCAATGGAAGGTGCTCATTGAAATTTGAAAATGTTACCTTTTGAAGCCTTTACTTTAAATGGTAGTTCTCATTAACAAAGTCAATGAATGAAGGCAAAATTGTTACTCTTATAAAGAACTAGAGACCATAAATTTGAATTACAGGGAAAGAGGTCTAGACTAGGTTGTAGAAAGTTTTCTTTCAGCCAACAAGTTATTGATTACTGAAAGAAGTTTTTTTCAAAGGTCTAAGGGGTTGAAAATTTTAGGAAATTGAGAGGTAAACTGGATAGTAACCCAAGTGTGGAGCATGCAATTTGTCTATTTTCTTTTTAGTTTTTTTTTTTTGGTCAGGTTCAGTCAAAGCCTATGGTTTCCTTACACTACACATCTAATACTAATGCAAACTCCATCATTATCAGCACTGGTACAGTACTGATAAAGGCCAATCACTGTAGTAGTGATTGGCCTTTATCAGTACTGTAGTAGTGTAATCATCCCATTTAGTCCAAGAGATCATAGAATTTACAGCCACTATTTTGGCATTTCATTCAATTACATTCTGATATATTATCCCACCCTGATATGTTAATCAGAGCCAGCAAGGTCCCCCCCCCTACTACCTCCAATAGCAAAGGTCAGCAAGTCAGTGATAGAGATCAGATGATGTCTTCATCTTGGTAAGCAGCACAATGGACAGACATCAAGAGAGGATCATAAACTTCCATAAGTATATTAACTTATTTGGTTACAGCTTGGTTAATCTTCATGAACTGCCTTTGATATTGACTTATTTTATAATATTTTATATTGACTTATGTTATATGTATTTATATGCACTGATGATTAACATGTTCACAATATGACCATTTAGTCCATTTACATATGTTTATATGCAAATACATATAATACAATGTCCAGTTTTTAACAATTCAGCCCATGAACTGTGAGTGCTGTGCATCAATTTTTACAGATAAAAGTCTCCCTTCCCAGTGAGGAGAAACTGTAATATCTACATCACTGATTTTACAGTGTTAGTGAACTGGAGCACTATAAAATCAGTGATATGAAAATTATAGAGGTCTGTTTACTAAAAATATTTTTGAGCCTGAAGGCAAGTAAGTGCCCTGGGTAGATTGTACATACCCAGTTATTTTAAAGGAAGCAGTGAGAGAATGTGTGAAAACACCAAAGTTAATGATGTAGGATTCGTTATAAATGGTTTTCTCAAAAAAAAAAAAAAAAAAAAATTCGAAATGAAAAATTTTGAAAAATGTTTCATTCTTGCCATTTTACCTGATGAAGCTGGTATATTAACTATTATCCAGCTCATGTCACTCATGAGCTGGATGCAGGAAATAACTCTGACATTGTTTATCTGGATATTCCCTCAGGGGCTCACATCTGGTGAGTATGGGCTTGACACACACACACACACACACACACACACACACACGGTCCTGAGCTGGATATCATTATTCTTCTCTTTCTTGGTGATTCCTTTATACTTTCTCTCTCTCTCTCTCTCTCTCTCTCTCTCTCTCTCTCAGGGTAACCCGGGAATTTTTTTTTTTTTTGGCTAGCGCAGCATAAGCCTCAGGCTTCCTTGCACTATATGGCTAATAATAATAAAAATATTACCTTTACTAATGTCCAAATAAACAATGCCAGAGTTAAATAAACTGGAACATATTAGGAATCACTGGCAAGATCCTTATATGGATTACAGGACAGCTATACGACAATAGGCAAAGGGGTTGCAACTGATTACTACTCATCAGAATCAACTAAGGTCAGAAGTGGGGATCCTACATGGACTGGTGTCTGGACCACTCCCGTTTTGATTATGTGAAATGGAGAAAATAATAATTTTTGTACGGCACACAGAGATAAACTGGGGCAGATTTTGGAGTGTCTATAAAGACTTTGTGAAAAAATTTATTACATTTGCATATTATATAATATATAATTAATAATTAATAAATAACAAATAATATAATATATAATAATATTATAAATAAATATAATATAATATCATTAATATATTAATGTGATCTCTGAACTTTTGACAGTCACCATCGACAAGAAATTTTTGTTTGCACAAATAGGTGGTAGCAAATGAAAGAGGAGTGTTAACTGCTTTTTCTCCAATTGAAAGAAACTCTTCTCTCGCCATTAACCAAAATTCAGATAATCATATCGGATAAAGATATGAAGGGTGCGATAATTTCTTAAATCTAACAGCTCTTTTTTTTCTTTCATTGATAAATGTAATGCTGGAATTTCTAGGGATAATACGAATGGATTTCGAATCCAAAAAAATTTTTTTACATCAAGTATTTCACAAAATAGTGATGAAGTTTTCCTCTCAAGCAAACATAAATGTTGATCTACTGATCCCAATAATTCTTCTTTAGTATTTAAATCATAACACCAATTAAACATCATTAGTAATCCATTTTTAACCTCATTTTTTCAAAGTTGAATTTTTTCTTTGAATCCATAAACTTTGTACACAAGTAAGTGTGTTTTCGTGCGATCCTTGTAATTTTCAATTTATGAGAGCTCATTCAGGTGCTCAAAAATATCAGTTAAGTAAGCTGGTTTTTGGAGCCAATAACTATCGTTAAATATGCAAAGTAAGAATTATTCAGAACAAATTTTTTTAACTGTTCTCTTATCTCATAAACCCTAATAAAACACTTCTTTCGGACAGCAATTTTCTTCAGTGTGAAATAGCAGAGAGTGGTATTCCGATCCCATTTCTTCACTCAAGGCTGTAAACAGATGTGAATTTAATGGCTTAGATTTTATTAAATTCACCATTTTGATAACATCATGTAATGTGGAAATCAAATCCACAAGCAAACTTTTAGATATGAGAGCTTCTCCCAGGGGCTCACATCTGGGAGTATGGCTTGGCACACCCAGGGTCCTGAGCTGGATATCATCATTCTTCTCTTTCTTGGTGATTCCTTTGTACTTCTGACTCTTATTCTCTCTCTCTTTCTCTTCTGCACATCTATCCTACAACCAAAGGCAAACTTCTGCACATCTATCCTACAACCGTCTTTCTTCAATTTGAATTTACGTCCTCTCAGGCAATTATTCTGAGTAAGAAGTAGAATCCCATCAGCACTGACATGCTCAAACCATTCAAGTCTTTCTACACCTCAGTCAGATCACCTCGCAGGTGCATAGTCTCCAGACACTAATTTGCAAAAATTAAGCATTTCTTCATAAGAGCAACTCTTTGTTCCCTTCACTGTACTCATTCCAACAGCTCTCCACCCTTCTTAAAACGAGGCCTCCAGACCTGTATACAGTACTCAAGGTGTGGCCTGACCATTGCCTTATTCACGGTGATAATCACCACCTTATCCCTGCTAGAAAAATTCCTGTATATCATTGACAAGACACCATGAGCTGCTCTTGCAGACCATCTGTACTGCTCAGAAAACATATTTGCCTGCTAAATTACCCCCACATCCATTTCATTCTCTACCGCTGTCAGTGTAGTACTAAACAGTTGATACGTTGCTCTGGGGTTACTGCTTCTCATATGTAGTACTTTACATTTCTTAATGTTAAACTTCATTTGCCACCTCTCAGCCCATCTGCTCAACATTTCTATATCCTGTTGCAGCAGTGTACTGTCATTAACAACACTACCAACTTTTGAATCGTCTACAAACTTGCACATTAAATCTGATATACCATCATGAATATCATTTATAAATACAGAAAACAACAATGGACCCAACACTAAACCCTGAGGGATTCCACTAATAACATTAGTCCACGAAGAGCAGTGTCCATTAATTACCACTCTCTGTCTTCTCCCACTCAACCATCCCTTTATCCATAGCAGCAATTTGCCTCCAGTGCCACACTGCTCTAATTTGTGCAGCAGTCTTCCATGTGCAACAGTATCAAAGGTCTTTCTAAGATCCAAATATATGATATCAAAGTTATTCTTTACATCCAGTTCCTTTGTGACTACATCATAGTATCCAATCAAATTGGTCAGACAAGACTTCCTCTTAACAAACCCATTCTCTGTCCGAGCTATAACTGAAGTCCTGACTAGATGATCCTGCAATGCTTCTTTAACCAGCCTCCTTTAATTTCCCTGGAACAGAAGTTGAACTAACAGGTCTGTAATTACTAGTGTCTCACTTTGATCGTCCTTTGTGGATTGGAGTCATATTTGAACATCTCCAGTCCATGGGTACCTCCCCTTGGTCCAGGGAAGCTCTCATAATTATGGCTAAGGGTTTGCTTAGTTCCTATGTTGCCTGCTTTAATATAACTGGATAGATCCCATCCACCTCAGGTGCCTTTGTTATGTTTCTCTTCAACAATTTCTCCTCCACTTTACTCTAATTTATTACCAGATTATCTAGCTTACTGCCAGAGGTTTAATACATCTCTGGCATTCCCCTCCCTGAATAACTCCTCATGTGTGAATGCAGATCCAAAATATTCATTTAGTTTGTTAGCTACCTGAGCAGGATCATCAACAGTTGAACTGTCGATATCAAGTGGACCAATCTGATTCATGCGAGGAAATCAGGCGCCAACTCAGTTATGGGCTTATATGAGAGCTTGAAGTACAGGGTAGATGCCCTCAAAGGATTTAAATTGAGGGGCTCGTCAAGCTCTCAGCTGCCCACATAAACCGGAGCTTGCATTTGAACATCAAGCAACACAGAGACAAACCCCAAGTTAGAATGTGCTGGTCCCAAAGGAACTAGTTGTTGTAGGTGACTCTATTGTCAGAGAAACGGGGAACATATTGTGCAAAAAGGATAGATGGAACACAACCAGGGTATATCTGCCAGGGACAAAGGTTGATGACGTAGTAGAGCAGATATCATCTTTTAAGGACACAAAGGGTAATATTGTTGTACACGTTGGCACTAATGATATTAAGAGTAGGAGACAGGCGGAATTACTCAATAAGTACAAGTCAATGCTGAAAAAAAGTCATGAGTTAAGGTTGAATTTTAAAGTGTCTGCAATTTTGCCCAGATATAATAGGAGGGAGTATACGATGAGAGTGTTGTCATTCAATTCGGCCCTGGAGAGATTGTGCAAGGCTCAAGGGGTAGAATTTTTCTCAGCCTGGTCTGTGCTTGTTAACAGGAGAGACTGCTTCTACACGGATGGGATACACTTAAATAGAAAGGGAGCAAGAATATTTGCTGATGCTATCGAGGCAGAGTTAAGTGGGTCAGAAAACTGCAAACTTGGGGGGTTCACGGACTAATAGATTAACAGTAGCAGCTGGCAGAGGTAAAAGTGATTCTTGCACTACTTCTATTGAAATGCAATTCAGCAGCAGCTGGAAAGCAAGGCACTGGGGATTTCCAGGTATGCTGGGGGTCATAGTGGAACAAGTAAATACATGGGCTGTGTTAGGGTAACTAAGAGTAGAAACATGTGCATGTACACCAATTCTAGGAGTATAGTTAATAAATTCGATGAGCTTGAAGTGCTAGTCAAGACATCAAAGGCAGATATTGTTGGGATATCAGAAACATGGTGTCACACAGACATAAACAGTGCAGAACTGGAATTTGGGGGGTACAATGTGTACAGAAAGGATAGAAAGGACAGAAAGGGAGGAAGGTTTATGCTGTTAGTTAAGAAACACAGAAAATCTAAGGAAGTGCATCCAATTGATGTTGGTGGACAATGCAATGTTCAGTCTGTTTGGTGTGGCATAAGCACTGGGAAAGGAAAAAATGAGAGTAGGTGTGTGTTATAGACCAAATGAATCTGATGAGTATAATGAGCAACAATTGTGCAGAGAAATAGAGTGGGCCAGTAAATCAGAATGTCTTATAATGGGGGATTTTAATTTCCCAGATATTGACTGGAATTTGTGGGTTGGTCACTCACATACTAGCAAGGCTTTTGTGGATTTATTGGATAATTGTTTTCTACAGCGGCATGTTCGGGAGGCAACTAGAGGGAGTAATACTCTTGATCTGATTATAAGTAGCGATTCTTCATGCATCAAGAATCTGCAGATAAAGCAACCACTAGGTGGCAGTGATCACAGTGTGCTGAAGTGGGATTTACTCAAAGAGGTAACTCCCATCAAGGGTAAAGGGAAGGGTTTTTGGTTTTGTAAAGGTGACTATGGTGGGACCAACTGATGATGTTACCAACAAAATATTTAAAATGGGAAGCATTCAAAGAATTAATTTTGGAAACTACTAGGCTTTTCATACTACCAAAGAAATACCGTTCAAGATTTAGGCCTAAATGGATGAACTAATTAGACATGTGACAGAGAAGAAAAATGCATGAGATACATATAAATTAACATGTGGCACAGAAGCCTATGATAGATATGAGCTGGTTGTCTGTAACCAAGTTACAAAGGAGTTTAGGCAGGCGAAGGCAGATTATGAGAAATCTTTGGCAAAGGATGCAAAGAAAAACAGCAGAGTTCTTTACTTATGTAAACTCTAGAAGGAAGGGGATGAATCAGATTGGTCCACGTGACATTGATGGTTCCAAAGTTGATGATCCTGCTCAGGTAGCTAACAAATTAAATGGATATTTTGCATCTACATTCAAAAATGAGGAGTTATTCAGCGAGGGGAATGCCAGAGGTGTATTCAACTCTGGCAGTAAGCTAGGTAATCTTGTAATAACTGAGATTAAAGTGGAGGAGAAATTGTTGAAGATAAACATAAGAAAGGCACCTGGGGTGGATGGAATCTATCCAGTTATATTAAAGGAGGCGGCAAATGAAGTAAGCAAACCCTTAGCCGTAATTATGAGAGCTTCCCTGGGCTCAGGAGAGGTACCCATGGACTGGATGTGTGCAAATGTGACCCCAATCCACAAAGGAGGATCAAAGGGAGACAGGTAATTACAGACCTGTTAGTTTAACTTCTGTTCCAGGGAAATTAATGAAGGCATTGGTTAAAGAAGAATTGCAAGATTATCTAGACAAGACTTCAGTTATAGCTCGGACACAGCATGGGTTTGTTACGGGGAAGTCTTGTCTGACAAATTTCATTGGATACTATGATGTAGTCACAAAGAAACTGATGCAAAGAATAACTTTGATATCTTATATTTGGATCTTAGAAAGGCCTTTGATACCGTTGCACATGGAAGACTGCTGCACAAATTGGAGCAGTGGGCATTGGAGGTAAATTGCTGCTATGGATAAAGAGATGGTTGAGTGGGAGAAGACAGAGAGTGCTAATCAATGGACACTGTTCTTCGTGGACTAATGTTATTAGTGGAGTCCCTCAGTGGAGAACTTGACAAACAATTGGAGCGAGGAGGAGAGTGAAAAAAGGGTTTTTTTTTTGGCTGATGCTATATAAGCTTGCTTTCTTGCATCATGTGCCCTTGCTAATGCTAATCTCCTTCCTTCTAGAGTTTACATAAGTAAAGAACTCTTTACTGTTTTTCTTTGTATCTTTTGCCAAGAATTTCATGTAATTTGCCTTCGCCTGCCTAACCTCCTTTGTGACTTGGTTACAGACTAGCTTATATGTATCATAGGCTTCTGTTTCACCTGTTATTTTATATCTTTTCCCATGCATTTTTCTTCTCTGTCACATGTCTAATTAGTTCATCTGACATCCATTTGGGACTAAATCTTGAACAATATTACTTAGTTGGCATGAAAAGCCTAGTAGCTTCCAAGATTAATTCTTTGAATGGTTCCCATTTTGAATTTGTTGTTGGTAACATCATCAGTTGGTCCCACCGCATAGAATTTAAATACTGTCTCCGACCACCATAATCACCTTTACAAAAGCAAAAACACTTCCCTTTACCCTTGATGGTAGTTACCTCTTTGAGTAAATCCCACTTCAGCACACTGTGACTGTGATCACTGCCACCTAGTGGTTCCTTTATCTGCAGATTCTTAATGCATCAAGAATCACTACTGATAATCAGATCAAGAGTATTACTCCCTCTAGTTGCCTCCCGAACATGCTGGTGTATAAAATAATCATCCAATAAATCCACAAAAGCCTTGCTAGTGTGTAAGTGACCAACCCACAAATTCCAGTCAAACCCTGGGAAATTAAAATCCCCCATTATTAGAGAGAGAGACGCTGATGTACTGGCCCACTCTATTTCTCTTCACAATTGCTCATTATACTCATCAGATTCATTAGGCCTATAATACGCACCTGCTCTCAATTTTCCTTTCCCAGTGCTTACGTCACACCAAACAGCCCCAACATTGCATTGTCCACCAACATCAATTGGATGCATTCCTTAGATTTTATGTGTTTCTTAACTAATAGCATAACCCCTCCTCCTTTCCTGTCTATCCTTTCTGTACTCATCATACTCCCCAAATTACAATTCTGCACTACTTATGTCTGTGTGACACCACATCTCTGATATCCCAACAATATCTGCCTTTGATTCTTGTAAAGAACTTGATGTGGAAACTATAAAGATTGGTTGTGTGTTCGGGCCACAATGGGCAGCTTGTAGCTTACGGGCGGCAATTGAAGGTTGGAGGAATTATTCCTCTTTGTGCAAAAATTTGAATCAGAAAGTTAATTAAATGTTCTGGATTATTAAACCAACTTCAATCTGGAATTTCTTAACGATTTAGCACTAATGATAGGCATCCTGCAGGAGCTCTCTTACGTTTCAGAAGCTTTACAGAATCAGTATGATAAAAGCAGATAAATTAATTATTCTAACTATTAATGTTATCGTTAATTTGAAAAATTCTAAAGGAAATTATGAAGCTAAAATTGAGAGCATGTTGAAGTTGAAAGAATTTGAATGAATGGAAAGTAATAACACATTTAAAAAATTACCTTGTGACACATTATTAAGGTTAAGTTATTAATGGAACAGAGTAATTTTAAATTAAATAAAGAAAATAATGATACTGTTGACAATGAGGAATTTAAAGAAATTTTAAACCTATGCTACCTGGAATCGTGGAATATGAAAGAACTTTCGTTTCCGTGGCATGACGGTGAAAAACAAATAAGAGATTTAAGTTTTCTGATAAAATATGAAATAAAAATTAATGATTTTAGAGATTTATCGAAGACAGTTTAACTTTAAAATCGAGTGAAAGTCCCTCTTCAGTCATAACAGCCAGAAATATCTTTGAAACCACTGTGATTAGCAGTGCTTTCAGCCTCATGAATAATATTGTATAAATTAATGAATAATGTTGAAAATTAAACACATTGCAGATTATGTTGACCATACATCTAAATGGAAAACCATTGCTTCGATTTGATCCGGATCGTTATGTCAAATCATTCCTCTGTAATCTTGGCTGAGCTATTGAGCAAAGCAGAAGATTGACAACTAATATTAATAAAGAAGTAAATTGGCAATATTTAGAATAAATTTTTCTCGAATATTAGTATAATAATTTTTTTTTATGTAATTTGTGATTATTGTGTACCTTTACTAGAAGAGTGTTTTTTATGTAATATTTGTTTTCATATTGTAGAATGTTTTGTGATATGATTTCCTGTTATTTTTTATTCGCAATATTAAAATTTTATCATGGAAAAAAAAAAAAAAAAAAAAAGTATCCATTATATTTCTCTAATTGCTAAAAAAAAAAAAAAAAAAAAAAAAAAAAAGAGATGAATAAAAAAGTGGCGCGTGTACCGAGCATGTGCGTTAGATGGTTTTATGTGAATCCTTCGCGTGTCTTTTAGGTATTTTGATTTGGATGTTGGTTACGAAATAATAGAGCTTTTGTATTGCTAATATTTTATTGAACATTCGCAAATTTTTATAATTACTGGATGGAAGACAAGATGCAATGGATTTATGATAACTAAAGTAATTGATGTGTACCTGCGATTGCAGCGTATCTAAATATCTAGAAAACAGCGTCGATTGAAGTACTGACCTTGCAGTTGAAATGACATATGCAGTTGTTCGGGGCATCTAACAACCGAATATTACGAAAATGCGAGACGAAAAAATAAATTGTTGACAAATATTTGTATTGTTGTGCAGTCATATTTACTTCAGGACGGTATGATTGTGACGTTATACTATTACAAAATTCTAAAAAGTTAGAACTCGAGATACTAACGTATCCAGGTATCATCATAAAGGGGGGATGATGACCAGGCTGACTTCAGATATCATACTGGTCACGAAAAATGCGTCATGCGTTCTAATCACACTACTAGTGAGAAGAGCCTCTGGCAGAAGCCATCCTGGGGGATTCCTGCCGCAGATGACATCACTTCCGTGACATCATCCCCGGCAAGAATCCCCAGCTCACCACTGCATATGGGTCAAGGAAGAGAAGAATTATCTGAGCATACAAACCCATATTTCATATATTCTTCAGTATCTTGCCTAAATACCAGCTTTATCTTTTTTTTTTTTTTTTTTTTGACTATGTGTCTGCCCCTTGAATCTGATGATTTTATAGCTCTCTTCAAAAAGTTTTCCATTAAGGGTGGAAAATAAATATCTACAAAAATTAAATTTCGTTAAATATAAAGTACTTAAAGAAGCAATTTAATAAATATATTTTGAATATAAACATTGATTTTTATTTCTAAGTAAAGTAAGCAATAACTTATTATACGTATATCTTTTCAGTATAAAAATGTGATTGCCTGTCCAAAATAATTTGAAAAACAAATCGAGATTAAAATAAGTAATATCTCATTTTTTTGCGTTTAAATGATGATATCGAACTTGATTTTCATATAATAAAGATGGATTTTTTATCAAAGATAAGAGAAAAAATATCATATTATTTAAAGTCTTCTGCTAATTTTCTGATTATTTTAAAAATTTTTTAAATTACAGAAATTTTTCTTGCATAAGAAATGATTTAAATCGGTTTTTTTTCTTGCATTAAAAAGATATTTTTCAAATTTAAGTTAAAAAAAAACAAAAAAAAACAGAGGAAATAAAAAAAAAGAAAGAAAACTTGATTTTTATACTTCTAACAAAGGTCAAACTGAAATGCTTATAAACTAAAATCAGTGACTGGTGGAAATCACATTCAGCTGTACCTGATTAGCGATGTTGAAATTCATTCTAATTAAGCTCTTATATCTCTTCGTATAATAAAATTATAAACCAATAACATTTCAAACAGTTGTAAAAATTAATTTGATTTTTTATAACTATGAAAATTTTATAAAATTAAATCTCTCGTGGCACACCAGTAATCTTTCTGTGGCACACCGGTTAGGAAGCTCTACACTAAGGCATACAGAGCATGATGCCAAAATTTTCAGATGATGCGAAGGCTGGGAAAATGGTTAATATGATGAAGAATTGCAAATTGGTTAATATGATGAAGATTGAGTAAGCGGTAAATGCCAATTTCAAGCAGCACTTCTTCAGGATAATTTGGTTTCAGTGAAATCAAACTTAAGGTAATTTTTACACTTAAGTCTGATTGGAGGGGTTGAATTATAAATAGCAGGGGAAGAAAAAGATTTTGAGGATTCCAATGCAGGCCAGCCATAAAATTCTCTATATAGTGCAGTGAAGTGAAATTCAAAATCCTTCTAGATCAGTATAAATGGGAAAACAAAAAGAGACAAGTAGTTTTTTTTTCCCTTTGCTGATTCAGCAAAAGCCTCTTGCTTCTTTGCACTGAATGGACAATATTAGTAATAACTGGTATAACTAATTTTAATATCTGTGCTTTTTTAACGACGAATTTATGACTACAGGCAAATGAAAATTTACAAGCAGTCAAGAAATTCAAATGCCAGAGGACCATAAGTACACAGTTATTTATAAAGCTCAATGATCACATCATTACTTATGCTACTGTATTATTGGCTTTGGTTTGTAATGTGAAGCCAAAAATTATAACATGATTCCTCCCCTGGATATAAACTTCTTGACATATCACAGAACTGTAACTTATAAAGCATTAAAAAACAAAATGAAAAGCTGTAAAATGCAAATAGAGTAACGATTCAAACTGCCCAAAAGTTTTCAGATTGTTAAAATGTTTCACTTACCAGCTATCCCACTGTGTTCCCCCTTTAAGGCAATACTTCCAGTAATTCAGCCATTGTGGAACTTAGCATTTGGATCTAGCTTCCTGTGATTTCTTTTGTTTAAATTTTAGTGTCAGAAACAAAGAGAAATCTCAAGGAGCTAGATACAGCTAGTACTGTGAACTGGATGATGGGATCACAGCCTACCATAAATGCTGTGGGGCCCTCTTTATAAAAACTGATTAATATCTCAACTCTGTCAAACACATTATTCTTTCAAATTCATCATCTCAGTAAAACACAGAAATCGTAAAAGGATGCAAAAAACTTACTTGAAGACATATAAACGCCAAATTGCTTCAATGTTTGTGCCAAACTGCTCAAAAAAACCATTAAGCTAACATCATCTATTAGCAGAACTTCATACCATCATCTGTGTTGCCATGGTAAATGAAGCATGGGACTTTTGGACATAAACCTCAAAATAATGTGAAAACAATGTTAAATGGCTACCATCAAAGGAAATAATGGTAAATTTTAAAAAATTCATAAGCATTACTAATCAAGCATATGTGTTTTTGTGCAAGAGACAACATGTGAAAATGTTTCTTTTGGTATATTTCTTTCAATAATGTCACACTTGTGAGTGTGCTCACCTTCATTTACTCACAGGAGATGATCCACCCCAGTGTCCACATTGTTCTGTAAATCTGACTATTAAACACATTCTCATTGAATGCCCATACTATAAAAAAGACAGAAATACAACCCTGCTATCACTGGTTAACCTTCAGAAACCAATAACTCTAGAGAATGTCATTGGTGACAATGCAAATATTCCTGAATTTTTCAACTTAATCATTTTTGATTTCAGCCTTTTCTGACATTGCAAGAATTTCTCAGTTATTCATATAATAACTGAATAGAGGCATTATAGCCAAAACAGCTTATGCGCCATCAAACCCCCACAACAACAACAACAACGTGTGTGTGTGTGTGGTGTGTGTGGTTGTGCGTGCGTGTGCATGTGTGCGCGCGTGTGTGTGCGCGCGTGTGTGTGTGTGGTTGTGCGTGCGTGTGCATGTGTGCGCGTGTGTATGTGTTGCCAGTAAGTGGGCACAGTCTATGAGTTTGGCACTGTCATTTTGAAGTACTGTCATCTGAATGGTAAGAATTTTTATGATGGTATCTATTTAAGACAGAATTTCTCATTATATTTGTATTTGTTCTATCCAGAAGCTATGCGATATTGTAAATATTTTAATATATATATATTTTTTTGTCCAATTAGAGCAGGTAATAAGTGAAATTATTTTTAAAAATAAATACTGGGGAGGAAACACATCTAAAACTGCAATGAAAGATGAAATTTTTTCAGTTAGCAACACTACTTTTTACAAACCTCTGCCTTTATGATGGCTTCCAGAGAAGGTTGAAAATACTCTATTCTGCTATTGTATACAAAGGGCAATTCTTCTCTTAACAAATTATCCTGGTTTTTAAAATCATCCTCAGCTCTTATGAGATTCTGCTTTGCCTATATAAATACAATTCATTCAAGTATATCACAAAAGAGTCAGGCTAACTGTAGATAGTTATCTGCTTGCTTAAGAAAAATAAATAAATAAAAACAGGCATTATAATGACCTCTATTATTTTGGTGTAGGTTGAATTTAATAAAATTCACCCTTCACCAAAACATATGCAACATTTGCTTTCAAGACTTTAGCATTTAGTTTCACATACAATGTTACTATAACTCTAATAAATTCAGAGGAATTTTATTGATAAAATTTGAGCCTTTTTTGAGGCATCTTATGCAGATTTGTTTATTTTTTTAATTATCTAAATGTTTAGAAAGTGAATCATCAATGTAAAGTTAGCATTGCAATTATCACAGAGCATTTAAGAAGCAGGTATTTCTAATTTTCATAATTTCTAATATTCAAGAAGTATAATTCTTGAACATTTTCTTTTTGTGATTCTGTGGGTATATAGTTATTACTGTAGTGTTTCAGCAACATGTAAGAGAAAGTTTTCTCTTTTAGCTCATTCCTGTCGTAAGTTTGCTCTATAACTATTCCGTCTATATTTTCTTAATTTTTTATTTTCCATTTCACTGTCTTATTTACATATTCCATTTACCACATTTTACATAATTTCTCTTTATCTTTCTTTTGCTTTTGTCTCAGTAATTTGTACAACTGCTGTATAATACTGTTTTTACTTCCATGTGCTTCTTACCACTTCTCCTGCCATTGATTGTTTGCTGCTCTGGGCGTTATCCCACATTTACAGTTCTTCAGTTATATATATATATATATATATATATATAGATTTTGGTTTTATTACTCTATCTGTAGGTCTACCACATGCTATTTACAGTTTTAACTTCCATTTGCTTCTTACTACTATTCTTGTCTTTGGCTGCTTGTAACTCTGGGCTTTATCCTACATTGATAGTTCTTTGTTTTATTTTAGTTATCAATTATATATATAAACAGTAGAACCTGGATAAGAAATTTCCGCATAAGAAGTTTTCTCCTGTACTAGGTTTGGTTTCTTAATTCCCAATTTAAACTCTATATATTGTAATGTACTATTTTCCCACGTAAGAAGTTTCCCAGGTAAAAAGCTTTCTGGCATAAAAAATATGTCATAAAGAATACACAATGTATTATTATAATGACATTTTCCATTTAATACAAATTTTAAATATAGAAATTATTTATTTTCATATTAAAAATATTAAACAATATAATCATTTTAGTTCATAGTAAATCACTAAAGTGGGTGAAATGGCATCGTTTTTGATATTGTCTCATATTGTCAATGCTTCTCAATGAGTTGCTCTGATATTGCATTACCTAGAATAAGCAATGATTCGCCAGTGGAGAAGACTGATGTTACTTATTCTCTTGAAACAGACAGCACTGTTTCAAGGCTTGTGGGCCTTGAAATGGTGCTGTCTTTACTACCTTACTGTTGCACACCACCTAGCATCTCTCATATTGTGTAGTTATACTTCATAACTGGGTTGCCACTTATTGTATCACCAGGGTACCTACCCATCCACCAATCAGAGGCCAACAAGCCTTGAAACGATGCTGTCTGGGTGGTGGTATCCACTGAGAATAAGTAACATTAGTCTTCTCTACTGGCGAAGCATTGCTTATTCAAGGTAGTGCAAATATCAGACAACTCATTGTTAAGGCATTCACAATATGAGATATAACAAAAACGATGCCACTTCACCTACTTCGGTGATTTACTACGAACTAAAACGATGCTATGCACTAACGTTCAATATAGAAATTCTTTATTTTTATATTAAAAAAATATTAGACATATAAACATTTTATTTATAATGGAAGTGACATATTGCAATTGTTTTCATCGATATCCATAATTGGATAGTGTAGACCATGTGAAGCACAGTGAAGCATTTGCCATTCTCTTTTTGATGAGTATCTAAGGGCTCTAGATTTAAAGACAGCAGGAAAGAATAGACATATTCTTTTATTTGTTGATAACTGCCCTGCTCATCTGAAAAACAATGAGCACTTAAACAGCGTCCATGTGAAATTCTTCCATAGGGATTCCAGGGAAGAATTCCACATAGACATTTTAAAGATGCATTTTCGTAAGTACCTTGTGCATAAATTGCTTACCATAGTAAAACTGAATGGAAAAACTGAAAAGTTCAAAATTTCTTTGTTAGATGCAATGCATTATTTAGCAGCATCATGGGATACAGTAAGCCCTACTGTTATAATTAATTCCTTTAAAAAGGATGGATTCTATAATAATATAGAAGAAAATGTAGAGTGTTGAAAATGATGAAGAATAGAAAGGGATTCAACTTTTGACGAATGGGATTTCCTACAGAGTAATTTGGGATTTACAGTACTGTAAATGTTTATGCTCATCTGAAGTGTTTAGTAATGAGTTTAATGAACAGAATGTTAAGAAATTAGGAATCCTCAGTTTAAAAATGTTTCCCATAGGCAGAGTAAAATATTTATAAATTCTGAAACAGTACTTAAAAATCATCTTTAATTTATGTATGTGTATCTTTTCATTTTTATTTGGGCAGTTAATATTTCATACCCTTAGGTAATTTTCCCTTCTAAGAAGTTTTCCCCTCGAAAGAAGTTCTAAACCTCCACTCCCTTCGAAAACTTCTTAATAGGGTTCTACTGTATACACATATTTTGGTTTTGTTCCTTTGTCATGTCAATCATAAATTACATGCCAGCTTTCTATACATCCTCCCTTATACCCTTATTTTCACATATATTTTTACTTTGGATGTCTCTAAAATATTTTTTTCCCCTTAATGACATTCATTAATTTTATTTTGCCATGGCATGTACTTTATGTTAAAAACAGAGAACACTATATTGTCTTCTTCTTGTGCAATTCTGGTGATTGACGCTTGCAGGGATGCCAGGTCTGTATGATATATGACAATATAAATTTTTTATTTAAGTATTTATTTATTTCTATATGGTGTTTAATATTTTTTTTTTTGTAGTTATTCTGCTTTTTTCCCCCCCTACCTTTCTCTTCTTTTCTCTGCAGCTAATACTTATCTACACATACAATTAAGGTTGATGGGTGCTTTCTGTCTATCAGTGGCCCCTTGTCCATAATAATTTTTTTCCATTTTTTCCTACTTTTTCTTCCCTTTCCTTTTCATATAATTGTTATATATATATTTAGACAATTTAACCAGACTGTTTCAGATTGATGGAGGCTTGAATTACCACAATTGCATTATAATTTAAAACACTAAGAAAATTAAACAAAATAATCAAAACTAACAAATCAAATAAAATTAAACAGAATAAACAAAAACACTAAGGAAATTTGTCTTAAATTAAGGAAAGCACAAACTAGAATGTCATCATCCACCTAAGTTGATGAACTGGCAAGCTTGCCACCATAATATAGTTTATATATACACTTGGCTGAATTGATGGTGTATAAATAATGCCAATTATTTATCTAAACTTACTAATTAGTCAGGAAAATAACGTCTTTTCTCTACACATAAGATGGCAAGAAACTATAATCAGTTACAGCTTAAATAAGTTATGAAATGAAATAAACAAAAATTTATTCCTAAAAAGTAAAAATATTACTAAAACACTTACTGATTCCAGTTTGACAAGATTTGAACCAGTTTTCTCTCTTTCATTAAGTTTCTGTACTTTTTGTTTACATTTTGAACAATCCTATTAATTATAAAGGGATATAATTATTGAAATTAATAGCATACAGATGGCTTCATAAAATAACTTGTGATACAGATTTAATCTCAATTCAGTTTTGGCTTGGAAACTAATTTTTTATGACATATTATGTAACTTCTATTACATTATCTTTTGAATACTAGTTTACTATTAGACACTAAGAATCAGTGAAACCATTTATTTTTTTTAAATTTCATTATATTAATATAAAAGTTTTGAAGGGAAAAAAAATTATTTTTACTTGATAATTTTATTCCTGAACTCTGAGCTGGCAGTGCCTTTCTTTTTGCTGCAGCATAAAACAAAGCACAGCCCTACTGATAACTTGGATGCCAGCGGCAACGGAACAATTACAATGAAACTGAATTCTTGGGGAATGAAATAAACAGTAAAAATGGCAATTTATTAAAATGCACACTGGTGCACATCAATTTGGTACACAAGCTGCTTGAAAATATAAAGTTTTATTACTTCAAAGAACACACTGTTTCAGATTTTGCTTTCTTCAAAAATATATTAATAAGTTTTGCTCAAAACAATGAACTCGTTGGCTATAATTGGTTGTTACCTTAGCAATGGTTGCAACCAAAATCATAATAAATACAGCCATGCAGAACCTGACAGGTGCCCAAATTTCTTGCATTAATTATTACATAAATTTTTTAAAATTTTTTAATGAAATATTTGAATATAAAAATGTTTTTTTTTACCCACGTAATTTTCAATGAAACAAAAAACTAATTCTCAAAATAATAATAAAAAAAAATGTTATAAACATAAAATATAAACATGAAAGTACTAATCCATTCTATTTTTCAGATTATACAAAAGATACAAAAATACAGATAAAAGATACAAAAAAGAGGTTAAAGATGCAAAAAAGAGGTTAAAGATGCAAAATTTAAAAATAACACACAGACACATATGACTGTTTATATATTATACACAGGGTATTTTAATTAATAAGTACTATGATCTATTTTGCTCATTTTTAGGTTTAGGCTATTTTTCACCCGGATTTTTAAAAATTTTTATTATTATTATTATTATATTTGGAGTCAAATTTTTTAATTTGATAGTCAATAAATGTCAGAGCAACAAGGTTCTGACATTTATTACCTTATTTATTATTTTGATAGCAAAATCTGATTAAGTATTATAATTTAGATTTTATAATTTCTAAATTTAAACCTTGCCTAATCACCTACTTTTTTCTCAGTGGGAAAGTTTTTCCTTTTCATCAGTTTATTCTAAAAATGTCATTAGTGTATTTCTGAAATGAATGTAAATTGATTTATTTGAAGTAAAAACAAAATAATCATAATGGTTGTACGTAATGTTTTCTTTTAACTATGCACATTTATCTATAGAATGTAGCTTGCTGTAAGAAGGCAGATTGTGCTGCATCAAAAATGCTGTTATTTTATTTTTTCTGTTCAAATAAGGTTGGTTTACATTCATTTCAGAAGTACACCAATGACGTTTTTGAACTAAACCAGGGTTGGCTAACCTTTCCTTTGATACTGAGAGTTTATAAGAGTTTCTGTTTCAAGGGCTACTTAGACCCTACTACACCTAGTCATGTTCGTTTGAGGAAAGTGAAAAATTCCGAGAGATTTGAATTATTGCCTATGATATGGACAAGTGACAAAGGTTCCGGTAAGTGTGTGTGTGGGGGGGGGGAAGAGAGAGAGAGAGAGAGAGAGAGAGAGAGAGAGAGAGAGAGAGAGAGAGAGAGAGAGAGAGAGAGAGAGAGAGAGAGAGTTTGTTTGTTTGTTATTTGGTTTTTAGGAGCATTAGCAAAACTAAGGCCATATTGCTCCGTCGATATGCAGTGGTCATTCCCTGACCTTTCTGCATTCTCTGTATTTGGTGGTCACGGGCTCGAACCCTGGTCTAATCAATCAAGAAGCATGTGCTATGCACTGCTGCCCCTGCCCACCTGGCTACGGAGGCGCTGAGAGAGAGAGAGAGAGAGAGAGCTGAATGAGAATAGCTGGGCATTAATGTATAAGGTATATTCCAGAAGTATATGCTTTACTGTGAGTAGTACACACCATTCACATTAAGCATATACTACTTTAGTGTAGCTGTGTATACTGTGGGGATCATTTATTGACAACAAAAAAAAAAAAAAAAAAAGGTCGGTTAGATGAATATAACCTATTCAGATTCTGGCTAGAATCACTTTTTGTCTGGTTGCAAGCTAGAAGTCCATAGTTATGGTACAGATTTAAACTGGAAGAGTTTATTATGCATTTGCATTTGTCACAGTAGAGTCCACTATTCTTTACATATTTTCTGTATATTGCATTTATAATCAGTAGGGTTTGGATTTTTATGTATTATCATATTCAATTTTCGCTTACATAAAGGAGGCATGAAACTTAGTGTATCCATGTTACATGGTCTGAGGATCGTAAAGAAGCATGTTCATAATTTCATATTTCATTATTTTACACATTAGGTCATAATTTCAAAAAATATATGAAATATCATATTTAATAGCATATTTTATACTTGTTGACATAAAACTTTCATATTTTGTCTTACAGTAATCAACAAATTATCAAATTGATTTAAAATATATTTCTAAAAAACCGTTGGAATTTACATTTAATCATTTCGCATTCCAGCGTTGGCAGGCAAGAGCGGCTAAATCCCAAAGTTATTTTGATTGGCTCTTTAGACATAACCACACCGTAGTGTCATTTTAGCTATAATTTAAAACTTTACAGTAGTTTCGCCTTATACTGAGTTCAACAAATTATTCGTTCAACTTATTTTATACAGTAGAAACCTCAGCTGTTGGCAAAATGAAGCCAAAAGCAAGCAAAATTGAGCTTTTTAGAAAATCGATTTCTTTTGTAGAAGAGTCTAAAGACACATACCAAACAGATGGAAAAATAATATATTGCAAAGAGTGCAATAAAGGAGCACAGAAATTAATTAATAAATATAATATTGGTGTAGATACACCATAGATAACTCTTAAAGAGCAACTACGATAGCAGCGTGAAAGGCATAATTTCGTCTGTATCTCATATTGTGCTCTTCCTTCGCAACGAGTTGCCTATGTATTGCACTACCTAGAATAAGTAACGCTTCACTAATAGAGAAGACTATTGTTACTTATTCTCAGTGAGTACCATCACCCAGATGGCACCGTTTCAAAGCTAATTGGCTTTTCATTGGTGGGTGGTGGTAAGACAAGTAACAACAGTCTTCTCTATTAGTGAAGCATTACTTATTCGAGGTAGTGCAATACATAGGCAACTCGTTGCCTATGTATTGCACTACCTCGTGGGAAATGTTTCCCATGAGTTTCCCATGTATGTAGTGCACTACCATGCACTACATACATGGGAAACTCGTGTTGAAGGAAGAGCACAATATGAGATAC
Source organism: Mastigoproctus giganteus (assembly GCF_048544385.1). Lineage (NCBI taxonomy): Eukaryota > Metazoa > Arthropoda > Arachnida > Uropygi > Thelyphonidae > Mastigoproctus > Mastigoproctus giganteus. The sequence goes on along the minus strand of NC_143582.1, from coordinate 44,850,610 downwards.
AGACGAAATGATGCCTTTCACACTACTATCGTAGTTGTTCTTTAAGAGTTATCTCTGGTGTATCTACACCAATATTATATAGAATCTTAAAACTCTTGAATATTATGCCTTGTTGCATTTAGTTTATTTAAGTAAATTAATTAATTATCTAGTAATAGATCTATCATAATTTTTATTTTTGGATGCTTCGATATGTGGACATACTAAATTTAATGCTCATGCATATTTAGTTTTTTCATATAAATTGGAAAATAATAATAATTTTTATAAATAATCTTAAATAAATATATAAATACATTTTTAAGGTTCCATGCATGAAAGTATCCCAATTACAACAGCATAACATTACTGCTTTGCATGAAGCGAACGTAAGGAGAAGGAGAATTTCATGGGTGTGTACTACGCAGCAGCTGTTTACTGCAGAAAACCAAAAAACACCAGATCCATTCTTTGCCGATTTATGCCAAGCAATGGTTGGCATAAATTGGCAATTCTGCAAATATTCCTTGGAACAAAGTCAACAATCCGGTCTTCAAAAAATACTTATCCTGAAAAATTCCTGACGAATCAACGTTAAGGAAAAATTACCTTGAGGACTGCTATAAATCGGTATGCTCTCATTGATTTTATTAAATAATTTATTATTTAATAAAATCCAAAAGACTAAACGCTGTGTAGGCTATATTTTAATTAATTAACTTATTACTTGCAGTGTCTAAACAATATTTGCGAAGATATTGGAAGCAGCTGTGTGTGTGTGTGGGGTTCAGTTGATAAAATGACAGATTGTGAAGGATATAGCTAATTTTATTATCGGAAAGTTTGATTCAGATGAACCATCTAAATCGTATCTCCTTGCATCAAAGGTTCTGGATAAAACTAATCATGCAACTGTTGCTAGGGATGCATCCCTAGCAACAACTTTCGCAGGGATGCATCTGTATCTTGGCAGCCAGTGCTATGTTGCCATTTTTGAATCAAGTCCCTCTGTACCGTTTTCTTTCCTTCATCATTTCCGTACCTTATGAGGGTTCCTTTGATACGCTTTTTGCATATGCAAAATTTCCTAAGTTTTAGAGGATACGGCCGTTGAAGGACTTGTGATGTTGAGAGGTCCTTCTCTGCTTACAAGTGAATATTAGCAGATAATAGAAGGAGATTAATTCCAAAAAATTTGGAGTGGATACAGGTATTGCAGTGCGATGAAAAGTACTTAGCAACTCAAGTGTTAGTAGCCCAGTACCTTAGCCTATATATTTTGGTTTTTGTATGTTTAAAAAAAAATTATTTTAATATTTATATTTCAAAAAAAATAAAAACTTGCAAATTGTAATATTTTCATTATATTACTTGTTAGAAATTTGTATAATAAGTCGTTGTACAACTTTAAAAGAATAAAAAAAAAGTAAATATTATCATTTATAAGGTACGTAAGGGTAAATTATTTAGTCATATTTGGTTAAATTTAATGACATATTTTCATCATGTTTTGACATTTTTAAGATCATAAAAATCTGAACCCTAATAATCAGTATATGGCACTGGAGAATTCATTTGGGTTATGATATGATAGATAGATATGTATGATCTGTGGCAGTATGATCTGTACTTTTGTTCCCTGGTATTCCAAATGTGACCTAAGATCCAAGATGGATTCTGATGGGATCCTTCCACTTGTTCAGATTACGAACCTAAGGAGGCATAAATTCAAATTGAGGAAAGACAGATATAGTTTGTTTGTTTTGGTTTTTAGGAGCATTAGCAACTAATTGTTATTGTTATTTGGTTTTTAGGAGCATTAGCAACTAGGGCCATATTGCTCCAGGAATATGCGGTGGTCATTCCCTTGACCTTCCCGCATCCTCCGTATTTGGTGGTGACAGGCTCGAACCCCGGTCTAATCAAGAAGCGTGTGCTACGCACTGCTGCTCCTTCCAACCTGGCGTCGGAGGCGCCCACAGATGTAGAATAGATGTGCGGAAATTTGCCTTTAGCCATCGGGTGGTTAATTGCTGGAACAAACCTCCATCTGTCATTGTGGAAGTTGATAGGTTAAATAAATTTAAGGAGGAACTGGACAAAGATTTAGAGGAAATTGTTTTGTAAATTTTTTTTTTGGCTGATGCTGCATAAGCTCATACTCTTGCTTTCTTGCATCACATGCCACTGCTACTACTACTACTAGAAGAAAACTATTTGTCAATGCTCACTGAGAAGTCAGCTCTAATCTGATGAGCTTTATTAAAGGAGGTAGTAGGAGGAGTTGTTTTGCATAGCTAACAGATCACTATGCGAGTCTGTGTATACATTATGCTCTTTTGAACTGAAGGTGGAAAATAATTTCTTGAGAAACCTTCATAGCATACAACTCAGCTGTATAACTACTACATTCTGTTGGAAGTGATACAAAAATGGTGGTCTCAGGGAAGACCACTGCTGCACCCACCTCACTCTTAGACTTCGATCCATCAGCATAAACTTTAACAATGTTGGGATAATGTTGCATATGAGGAGTATGTATTTGTTGGATATTAACGCTCGTTAGAGAGTGTTTCCTCCATTGCTGGAAGTAAGTATCAAATGTTGGTATGAAGGTAGACCACAGGGGCTCTGCTTTAGCAAAGTCAATATTCCAACCCGATACCAGCTGAGTATAGCCTGTGGTTTTTGATGTTTGAAACATCTTTAGTGGAGTTAGTTCAATTAATGTACAGAATTCCAGTTATCGGTATTATCACAAATGCAATAAGATCGAGTTTACTACCCGTTTATAACAGATTACGCTAATAGCAAGGCCCAATAAACCGGAAAGTGGAAATTGTTTTTATTGTTTTATGGTCGTGACCTCCAGAAATGTGCTTTAGAAAAATATCACAAATGCATTCAAAATTCATTCTTATAACAAAACATAGCAATAAATGGTGAAAGTGTAGTGCATTTAATGATTTGAGCGGCTGATTCTACTAACCAGTGATCACTGGTGCATACTTATTTCGCTCTACAATGGCTTACGATTGTCTCCGACCGGACCACGTGGTCCTTTGTCTCAGCCAATAGCAGCTTTTGTAAAAGTGTTGGGCACGTGTTTTGTTTTCGTATCCTTTAGTTCAGGTGATTTTTTTTGTGCTTACTTTCCATAAATTTACTGTATTGAATTCTTGAATGTACAACATTGTGTAATATGGCTCCTAAAGAGTGCAGTAAGAAGAAAATTTCAATTTAAATTAAACAAGAAATAGTGAAAAAAAAAAAAAAAAACAATGATAGTGCTAAAATTAGTTCATTGGTGTGTGAATATGGTTTTTCACAGTCAACCATTTCTACCATAGCGAAACAAAAAGAAACCTTAAAAAAGTTAAAAGTAAGTGATGAATCTATCACAGTCCAAAAAGGCAGAGAACTGATTGTAGAAATGGAAAGGCTTTTGTTGCTGTGGATAAAAGAAAAACAAATGAAGGGTGATACAGTTCCTGGACAATACATTTACGAATGTGCAAAGCAAATTTTTGAGGACTTAGAGACTAAAACACCTTCAGCTAGTGATATGCGATATGGGGACTTTAAAGCCAGCAAAGGTTGGTTCAACTGTTTTAGAAAAAGTTCCGATATTAAAAGTGTCATAAGGCATGGAGAGGCTTGCAGTGCTGATCAGTAAGCTGCTGAAAACTTTAAGGTGGAGTTTCAAGAGCTCGTTGAAAAGGAGGGTTATCTCCCTCAAACGAGTCTTTAATACTCTGCTATTGGGGCTTACTCTGCTATTGGGGTCCAATGCCTGTGGTGATTTTCAACTTAAGCCAATGTTGGTTTACCACTCAGAAACTCCCAGAGTGTTTAAACAGCAAAAGGTCGTCAAAAGCAGGTTGGTTGTCTTCATCTGGTGTAACAAGAAGGCCTCTGGGAGACGGCACCTCTTCAATGAATGGGTATTTGAAGTGTTTTGTCCTTCAGTCAAAGGTTACTTTAAAAAAAACAAATTTCCTTTAAAGGCACTGTTAATTTTGGATAATGCTCCAGGTCATGATACCCAACTTGCCCGATCTCTGGAGGAGCAATTAGCATTAGCATTAGTAGAGGCATTTGATGCAAGAAAGCAAGCTTATGCAGCATCAGCCAAAAAAAAAAAAAAAAACCCACTTCCACTTCACCCCTCTGTTCGTTCAAAATACCTGTCCAGCTGAACCTTAAACTTATTTAGGCTATCAACCTCCACTACAAGGGATGGAAGTCTGTTCCACCAACCAACCACCAGTTGGCTAAAGGCAAATTTCCGCACGTCTATCCTACATCTGTCTTTCCTCAATTTGAATTTATGCCCTCTCAGGTGATTCTTCTGAGCTAGAGGAAGAATCCCATCAGCATTGAGCATGCTCAAACCATTCAAGGCTTTATACACCTCTATCAGATCACCTCGCTGGTGCCTAGTCTCCAGACACTGTAATTTGCAAAACTTAAGCCTTTCTTCGTAAGAGCACCCCTTTGTTCCATTCACTAATCTTGTTGCCCTTCTCTGTACTCGTTCCAGCAGCTCTACATCCTTCTTGAAATGAGGCCTCCAGACCTGTATACAGTACTCTAGGTGTGGCCTGACCATTGCCTTATACAAGGGAATAATCACTTCCTTATCCCTGCTGGAAAAATTCCTGTATATCATTGACAATACTCCATGAGCTACTCTTGCAGCCCGTCTGCACTGCTCAGAGAATTTCATATCTGCCTGCACAACCACCCCCAAGTCCCTTTCATTCTCTACCACTGTCAGTGTAGTACCACAGAGTTGATACGTTGCTCTGGGGTTGCTGTTTCCCATGTGTAGCACTTTACATTTGTCAATGTTAAACTTCATTTGCCACCTCTCAGCCCATCTGCTCAACCTTTCCAGATCCTGTTGCAGTAGCATAGTGTCAGTAGTGTCCTTGACAACCCTGCCAACCTTTGTATCGTCTGCAAACTTGGACATTAAGCTTGATATACCATCATCAATATCATTTATAAATACAGAAAACAATAATGGACCCAACACTGAGCGCTGAGGGACTCCACTAATAACATTAGTCCACGATGAGCAGTGTCCATTGATTACCACTCTCTGTCTTCTCCCCCTCAACCACCCCTTTATCCATAGCAGCAATTTTCCTCCAATGTCACACTGCTCCAATTTGTGTAGCAGTCTTCCATGTGCAACAGTATCAAAAGCCTTTCTAAGGTCCAAGTATATAATATCAAAGCTATTCCCTGCATCCAGTTCTTTTGTGACTGCATCATAGTATCCAATCAAATTGGTCAGGCAAGACTTCCCCTTAACAAAACCATGCTGTGTCCGAGCTATAACTGAAGTCTTGTCTAAATGATTCTGCAGTGCTTCTTTAACCAGTGCCTCCATTAATTTTCCTGGAACAGAAGTTAAGCTCACAGGTCTATAATTACTTGTGTCAGCCTTTGATCCTCCTTTGTGAATTGGGGTCACATTTGCACATTTCCAGTCTATGGATACCTCCCCTGAGTCCAAGGAAGCTCTCATAATTATGGCTAAGGGTTTGCTTACTTCCTTTGCTGCCTCCTTTAATATAACTGGATAGATCCCATCCACCCCGGGTGCCTTTCTTGTGTTTATCTTCAACAGTTTCTCCTCCACTTTACTCCCAGTTATTTCAAGATTCTGTAGCTTACTACTAGAGTTGAATACACCTCTGGCATTCCCCTCGCTGAATAACTCCTCATGTGTGAATGTCGATGCAAAATATTCATTTAGTTTGTTAGCTACCTGAGCAGGATCATCAACAGTTGACCCATCAATATCAAGTGGACCAATCTGATTCATCCCCTTCCTTCTAGAGTTTACATAAGTAAAGAACTCTTTGCTGTTTTTCTTTGCATCCCTTGCCAAGGATTTCTCGTAATTTGCCTTCGCCTGCCTAACCTCCTTTGTAACTTGGTTGCATATCAACTTGTAGCTATCATAGGCTTCTGTGTCATGTGTTAATTTGTAAGTATCCCATGCATTTTTCTTCTCTGCCATATGCCTCATTAGTTCATCTGACATCCATTTTGGCCTAAACCTTGAACAATATTTCTTAGTTGGTATGTAAAGCCTAGTAGCTTCCAAGATAAGTTCTTTGAATGCTTCCCATTTTGAATTTGCTGTTGGTAACATCATCAGTTGGTCCCACTGTATAGAATTTAAATACAGTCTCAGTCCATTGTAATTGCCTTTACGGAAGCAATAACCCTTCCCTTTACCCCTAATGGTAGTTACCTCTTTGAGTAAATCCCACTTCAGCACACTGTGATCACTGCCACCTAGTGGTTCATTTATCTGCAGATTCTTAATGCATGAAGAATCAATGCTAATCAAATCCAGAGTATTACTCCCTCCAGTTGCCTCCCGAACATGCTGATGTAGAAAACAATCATCCAATAAATCCACAAAAGCCTTGCTAGTGTGTGAGTGACCAACCCACAAATTCCAGTCAATATCTGGGAAATTAAAATCCCCCAAATTATAAGACTCTCTGATTTACTGGCCCACTCTATTTCCCTGTACGGTTTCTTATTATACTCATCAGAGTCATTAGGCCTATAGCACACTCCTACTCCCAATTTTGATCTCCCAATGCTTATGTCACACCAAACTGACTCAACACTGCACTGTCCAGCGATGTCGACTGGCTTCACTTCCTTGGTTTTTATGTGTTTCTTAACTAATAGCATAACCCCTCCCCTGTCTATCCTTTCTGTAGACGTTGTACTCTCCAAACTGCAGTTCTGCATCTCTTATATCTGTGTGACACCACGTCTCTGATATCCCAACAATATCTGCCTTTGATGTTTTGAGCAATACCTCAAATTCATCAAATTTATTTACTAAACTCCTAGCATTGGTGTACACGCAAGTATACCTGAACCTGTTTCTATTCTTAGCTACCCTAACACAACCCATGTGTTTACTTGTACCGCAATGGCTCCCAGCAGTCTCTGAAATATTATGCATCTTGTTTTTCAGGCTTCTGCTCATTCTAATAGAAGCAGTGCAAGAATCTCTTTCACCTCTGCCAGTGGCTACTGTCAATCTATTGGTCTTTGTCTCCCCCCAAGCTAGCAGTTTTCCGACCCACCTAACACTGTCTCGATAGCATCAGCAAATATTCTTGCACCCTTTCTATTTAAGTGTATCCCATCCCTGTAGAAGCAATCTCTCCTGTTAACAAGTACAGTCCAGCCTGAAAAAAATTCTACCCCTTGAGCCTTGCACAATCTTTCCAGGGCCGAATTGATCGACAAGGCTCTCATCATATACTCCCTCCTATCGTGTCTGGGCAGAATTGCAGACACTTTCAAATTCAACCCTAATTCTCGGCTTTTGTTCAACAGTGACCTGTACTTGTTAAGTAATTCTGCCGGTCTCCTACTCTTAATATTATTAGTGCCAACGTGTACTACTATATCACCTTTTGTGCCCTTAAAAGATGATATTCGCTCTACAACGTCATCAACCTTTGCTCCTGGCAGACATACCCTGGTCCTGTTCAACCTATCCTTTTTACAAAGCATGTTCTCCGTTTCCCTGACAATAGAGTCACCAACAACTACTAGTTTCTTCGGGACCAGCGCATTCTGCCTTGGGGGTTGTCTCTGTGTCACGTGATGCCCAAGTGCAAGCTCTGGCGTTGATGTGGGCAGCTGAGAGCTTGATGGGCCCCTCAATTTAGTTTCTTCGAGGGCATCCACCCTGTCCTTCAAGCTCTCATATAGGCCCACAAGAACGCTGAGTTGTTGCTTCATATCGATACACTCCTTGCATCGCGCACACACAAAGACATCCCCCATGGCAGTATCATGTCCCGTACCCGATTGCTCTGCAAACATCAAGCAAACAGTGCATTTTATAAGGCTGTGAGTCAGAGGACAACTGCCCCCCCCTCAGTTCTGCTCTGAGCCACAGCACTTCCATTAGCTTGAGCCTTTTGCTTTGCTGCTCTGGTCTGAGTCATGATTCTATTAATTAATTATAATTAATTATGTTATGTTATTAATTATGTTATGTTTGTAATCTAAGTCGTTATATGTATTTATTTAAAAGTACAATTTAACTGCTAACGAAGTTCAACTAACGCTATCTAGTATGGTATATAACTATCATATCGCAAAGGCGGGAAAGTTACGATGGTGAATCTATGGACACTTAACCTTACCGATACTTTTATGCAATTACAAGGCCGAGTAAAGAATAAATACACCAAATTAATCAGAAAATCACAAAATAATGTTATACTACTAAATTTAAATCAAAAGTTTTAGAAAAACAATAATTTCAAATCAATAAATAAGAAAAATCCACTTAGCGGCTTTGAACACGACCGTCTCCTAGTTGCCTCGTCAGCAGCAGAAATTTAACTTCGTTACTTTCAAATTTCTCCCACCCAATACCACCCCTCTGTTCAGCTGATGGATCAGCAAGTGACTGCCAACTTTAAAAAAATTTACACAAAGAAGATGTTTGTGAAGTGCTCTGAAGAGACTTCAGGAGACAGAGCCATCACCTTAAAGGAATTCTGGAAGACCAAGTTTAACATCTTAGACTGTGTATAAATGATTGTCGGTTCTTGGAATGAAATTTCAGCTTAGTGCCTCAATGCAGCCTGGAAGAACTTACGGCCTTCAATCATCCATGATTTTGAAGGATTTTAAGTGTTTTAGAGCAGGCAATTATCACTCTTGGTGAGTCCTTGGGTCTAGAGATTGATGCGGTAGATGTGGAGGAGTTAACTGCGGGCCACGGAAGGGAGCTAACAACAGAGGAGCTACAGGAATTAGAGCAGATGGGTGAGCATGACAGTGGAGATGAGGAACATGAGGAGGATGACCAGGTAGCAACAACTCAAGAAATTAAGGACATGTTTGCTGTGGGGGATATTGTGAAGAGGATAGTAAGAAAAAAAACTCAGATATTGAAACCACTGAATTGATGACCTGCAAATTTGAAATCAGGTGTTAAGTTATTTCAAGAACCTTCAGAGAAAGTGCCAAAAGCAAACCACTTTGGACAGTTTTTATACCATAAGTAGTAAGAGGCAGCGATTGGAAAGAACACTGACACAGTTTTTCAAATGTAAGTTAAATGAAAATTAACGATTTTTGTTTTTTTAATGTTCATAATTATCAATTATCATTTTAAACAACATTTGGGGGGGGGATGAAGGGAATAATTAAAAATGTGTGCACTATCAGCATTTTTTATCTTTTTTCTTTTTTTTTTATTTGTATCATGCTCTACTGTTTATTCCGGTGTACAAGATGCACCACAATTTTAGGATGATTTATTTTTAGATAAAAGGTGTGTAGTATACACTGGAAAATATAGTATTATAAAACTAATACAATTTCTATTAAAAAAAAATCACCTTTTACAGAGATAAACAGCTTAGTTGTACAGCGAGAATTTTAACTTCCAAGGACTTCGAACGAATTATCAAAAAACAGTGTGTTATTGGGTTCACATTATGACATTTTCATGATATGATGGTGTCTCTAAAACTAATTAATATCGTAAAGCGGGAGCCCACTGTATATTATTATCGTTAAACAATTCACCTTTTTGTTTAACCATAATACGCAAGAAGTTATAGTCCCTGTAGATTATTTCAAACAAACCAAATTTCAACACAGAGGAAGTTCATGCACAAATATAATTATGGTTAAACAATTCACCTAATTGTTTAACTATAATAATATACATACCACGTAAAATAATATATTTTATGCAGTATATATGTGCATACTTTAGCATTAGCATTAGTAGAGGCACATGATGAAAGAAAGCAAGCTTATACACCATCAGCCAAAAAAAAAAAACCCCTTCCCATTTCACTGATCCATTCATTCCAAATGTTTGTCTAGTTCTGCAATGAATTTATTTAAGCTATCAACTTCCACAATAACAGATGGAAGTTTGTTCCAGCAATCAACTACCAGCTGGCTAAAGAAAAACTTCTGCACATCTATTCTATAACTGTCTTTCCTCAGTTTGGCTCTATGCCCCCTCAGGTTTGTATTTTGAGCAAGAAGAAAAATCCCATCAGCATCGGGCCTGCTCAATCCATTCAGGGCCTTCATCATTATCTGCCATTTTCAATCCGCTGCAGGATGAAAGCCTCTCCAGCAACTTTCCAGTTCCTTCTGTTTTGTGCAATGGCCATCCATTTACTGCCCACAAACTCATGAATTTCATCTATCCATCTCCTCCACTGTCTCCCAGGTTTTCTTCTAGCTCCTCATGGGTACCATTCTGTTATTTTCTTAGTCCATCTGTCATCATGTCTTCGAGCTATGTGTCTTGCTGAAGACCATTTTAGTTCTTTAGTTTTGATAAGAATGTCTTTTACTTGAGTTTGCTGCCTGATCCATGTGAAACAGTCTGATTCCCAATATAATTCGTTCCATTCTTTGCTGTGTATTTCTCAGCTTCTCTTCCATTCTTTTGGTGAGTGCTCAAGTTTCACTTTCATGTCATGGTGTGGAGTATATATTGGTTCATTATTTTATGTTTCAGATAAATTGGGATATTTCTCCTCAGTATGTGACTATATTTCCTGAATGCTATGCATCCAAAATTTATTCCTCTCTTGACTTCCAGCCATTTATCATTATTACAGCTATTAGCTTGTCCCAGATAAGTATATGACTGTCCTTTTCAATTACTGCTCCCTTCAGTCATTATATTCCTTTCTGTGGCATTCTTGTTCATCATTACTTTTGTTTTAGCCATATTCATCTTTAGTCCAAAATCCTTACTAACTCTGCATAACTGATTAAGATTTTCCTCTAATTCTTTGGGATCGTGGCTTATGACCACAATGTCATCTGCAAATCGTAAATGGTTTAGGTACTCTCCATCCACATTTACTCCTTTCTGCGACCAATCTAATCTTCTGAAAGTTTTCTCAAGGGTAGCAGTAAACAACTTCGGATACACTGTGTCTCCTTGTCGAACTCCTTTCTCAATTTTATATTTGTTACTGTCTTTGTCTAGTCTAATAAAGGGGGGTAGCATTCTCATATATTTTCTTCAAAATCTTAATACATGGGGTATCTATGCCTTGTCTTTCCAGTGCCCGAAACTTGCCTTATGCTGTATGGAGTCAAATGCCCTTTCATAACCCACAAATGCCAGGCATAATGGTGATTTATATTCATTTGCTTTCTCCATTAGCTGTCATATTACGTGAAAGTGATCCATAGTTGAGAATCCTGTCCTAAAGCCAGCTTGCTCTTTCGGTTGATTCAAAACAAGTATTCTTTCTAATCTGTTAGTAATGACCCTTGGGAACAACTTGTAGATGTGGGATAACAAGCTAATTGGTCAATAATTTCCAATTTCTGATTTATCTCCTTTCTTATGCAGCAAAACTATGATTGCATTATTCCACTCCTTAGGTGTCACACCTTTTCTAATGCATTTTGTGAAGAGTCTTGCCAGTTTTTGTGTCATGTCTCTTCCTCCCAATTTTAACAATTCTACAGTAACTTCATCTTCCACGGGGCTTTCTTGTTCTTCATTTTCTTCAACGCAGGTTCTACCTCATCAGGAAGGATATCAGGTATGTTGTATGTGTTACTAATTTGGGGTCCATCTTCCCCACTGCTGGCATCATTCTCTAGCTCCTTGTATAGCTCCTTATAGTAGTCTTCTGCTATTTGAATTATGCTTTCTCTGATATTTATAAGTACACCATCGCTTTTCTTCAGTTTCAGTATCATTTGCCTTTCTGTATTACCGCTCATGGCTGCTGATTTAAATCCTTTGTTTTCCCTTAATGCTTGTTCTACTTTTATTGTGTTAAATTTTCTTATATCCTCTCTGAGTCTCTTTCTAATGGCTTTGCATAACTCAGTATACTCAATTTTCTCCTTGTCAGTGTTTATCTTGCTCTTCATTTGTCGTCTTCGGTTCATCGCGACAAGTGTTTCTTGACTAATTTTTGCTTCTTTGGATTTCTTTTTACCTATAGGTTTCTTGGGCTTTATCACTTTCAGAAAGTTGTAATATTCATTGGTCCTGAGCAGTCTGCATAAGCTTGTTCTTAAGTTCCAGTACATACTGCTCTTTCTCCTCTTCTGTTATCTCAAAGACCTTTGCATTATTTACTCGAGTCAGTTTTTTCCTTTCTTTTCTTACATCTATATCAAGTGTGCATCTTACCATTCTATGATCACTTCCAACATTTACCTTGTTCAGGACAATAACATCATTCACGATATATCTTCTGTTAGTGAGGTTGAAGTCAATTTCATTAGTTGTTAATCCATTTGGGCTCTTCCATGTCCACTTTCTGTTCACCCTTTTTTTGATAAAAGTGCTCATTACTGACATTTCTCATGATTCTGCAAATTCCACAAGTCTTTCACCTCTTTCCTTTCTTTCACCAATTCCAAAATTTCCTACAGTTCCCCTTTCTGTCCTGTTTTGTCTCTTTCCAACCTTAGCATATAAGACCCCCATCAATGATAGTGTAGTGAGTTTTCTGTTCATCTAGAAGACTCTCAATTTCGGTGTACATTTCTTCAACCTCTTCATCATCATGGCTCAATGTTGGTGCATAAATCATTATAACTTTTAGCTTATACCTCTTAGAAATCCTGAGTAGTAGTCTTGACACCCTTGGTGATGTACTTTTGAATTCCGAAATGTTGTTATTTATATCTTTATGGACCAGAAAGCCAACGCCACCTTCACTCCTTTCACTGTTTCCATTGGTGTACAGTAGATTTCCACTTGATAAACTTATAAGTGATTCATTTCTTCTTCTTCTTGTTTCAGCCAAACCAATGATATTCCAATTCACATTTTCTAATTCCTTTTCCAGCTCTAATATTCTGTCTTCACCAATGAGCGATCTTATGTTGTAACAGGCCAAGTTTGGCCCACCTTCCCTTGGTGTGGACGAGTACCCAGAATTATCTGTCCAGGTGACTGATGCTTCTGGGTAGCCAAGAGGCCAGAACATAACAACAGAACACACGTAATACACACAAACCTATGTCATTCACATATCTGGCCCATTTGTAGTGATACTGTTTTTCACAGAGATACGAGGCAGAGATGGAACAAATGTTCCCTTACATATATACATGTCCACATGTTTTGGACTAAAAATGAATATGGCTAAAACAAAAGTAATGATGAACAAATATGCTACAGAAAGGGATATAATCGTTGAATGAGAAGAAATTGAAATGGATTCATATATTTATCTTGGACAAGTCTTTAGCTGTAACAATGATAAATGGCTGGAAGTCAAGAGAAGAATAAATTTCGGATGGATAGCATTCTGGAAATATAGTCACATACTGACAAGCAATATCCCAATTTGTCTGAAACATAAAATAATGAACCAATGTATGCTCCATACCATGACTTATGGAAGTGAAACTTGGGCACTCACCAAAAGAATGGAAGAGAAGCTGAAAACTACACAGCAAAGAATGAAATGAATTATATTAAGAATCAGCCTATTGGATAAGAAGAGAAACACATGGATTAGGCAATAAACACAAGTAGAGGACATTCTTATCAAAACTAAAGAACTGAAATGGACTTGGGCAGGACACATAGCTTGAAGATATGATGATGGATGGACTAAGAAAATAATAGAATGGTACCCAAGAGTAGATACCTTGAAGACAAGAACAGAGCTCAGATGAAATTCATGAGTTTGTGGGTAATAAATGGATGGCATTGCAGAAAACAGAAGGAACTGGAAAGTTTCTGGAGAGATATGTCCTGCAGTGGATTGAAAATGGCTGATGATGATTATGATAAGCATAAAATTACCCTTTCATTTACATTTTCATTGTACAGTAAAATTTTGTGTTAGAAAAATAATTTTTCTACAAGGAACAGCACATGCTGTAGAAGAACTAGCAGGGCTTTTTTTTTTTTTTTTGAATTGTTGTTCCTGACAAAGTTTGCTTGTGGCTTATGTATTGTTTAACTCTCACGCTTAATTAAAATAAACAGTATGCATACCTTTGCTAATTATTACTCTGTAGATATAGTATTTGTAATTTATAAGATATCCTTTATTCATTTTACTGCTTTCATCAAATTGAATTAATTTGGAATGACGAGTTCAGGACCAAACCTCTGAGCTATATAGAATGGAGATGTACATAAACCTTTTTTGTAAGATAATAACCAAATTATTTATATAGGTAAACCTCTATATATGCAGTTTTTTTTTTTTTTTTGATTTGGTAGTTGTTGGCGCATCGGCTTCTGTGGCCATATTGCACCTCCCAAGGTTTTCGCAGTACTTTGATCCAAGCCCGAGGCGGGAATCGAACCCGCGACCTTTGGGTTGCCGGGCAGGTACTTTACCCACTCGGCTAGCCCAGTCGGCCATATATGCAGTTAATTCGTGCAATGAGTGTACTGTACATCTTGAAACTGCATATATCGAAGTTAAAAACCGATGGGAAAAATTCTAATTCATCCATGATGTTTTGAAACATTCAACAGAAGCCTTAATTCAGGCCTTTAAAATACGTTGTGTACATAGATAGAAATATAAAGAATAATGAAAAGCAAGTAAGCTAAAAAATGTTTATTAAAGAAATGAGTGAAAAATGGATATGCTACTTTCTAGAAAAATATTTTTCAAGTGTCATTTAAATAGTTATAGTTCTCTTTTTCCCTTCATAAAATTTACGATAGCAGCTAATTCCATTTTCTAGGGTTCAGTGAACTAGCATGCTTCTTTCTACATTTGGATCTAAATCCATAATTTGTTGTTTAATAGTTTCCAAATTTCGAAACATCTGCTTGAGTTCCTTTAATGAAATTTCCTTAGAGACACACTCCTCTCCTTCAGTTGCAATTTATTCTTGCTCATCATAGGCACGCCATTGCTCCAATTCTATAAGACCCGTGTCAACGAGTGCAAATCCAATCCAGGCATTCTCTGACATTAGGGGAATCAACATCTTCAAAGCCAAGATCCTTTCCAATGATGCTAATTTCTTCAATAATAGCCTCAACTTTTTTGGCATCTTTTTTTTTTTTTGCATTGTTAAAAATTTTTTGTTTCATAATCAGCTGGACTATTCGAAATTTTAGAGGACATATATAGAGGAATGGTATTAATGTTTATGACTATATTAATCGAAACTCGCATTGATCAAAAACGCATATATCGAGGTTTACCTGTATTAACCAGATTTTGTCTCAGCAACCATGTTTTTCTGTGAGAGAAGAGGATTTAAGTTTTTGAAGATAATTATCAAAGAGGAATTTTTCATCAAAGTAGGTTCTGAAGTCTTTGCTCACTG
Source organism: Mastigoproctus giganteus (assembly GCF_048544385.1). Classification (NCBI taxonomy): domain Eukaryota; kingdom Metazoa; phylum Arthropoda; class Arachnida; order Uropygi; family Thelyphonidae; genus Mastigoproctus; species Mastigoproctus giganteus. The sequence goes on along the minus strand of NC_143582.1, from coordinate 44,835,286 downwards.
GGACCTTTGGTACTATTTGACCTGGAAAAATCTGGGATGGATTTTCTTCTTTCATATAGCTAGATGACAGCATTTTTCAGTGTTTGTAGAAATATTTTTGTTCATACCAAAAAGGAGAAACAGCTTTCTGTGATATCAAGATACAGTCAGTCCTCGTATAACACGTGTTTACACTACACGAATTCGATTATACATGATTTATAAATAGGGGAACAATATCTTATATAGCACGAACCGAATTCGCTTATGCACGATTCGCCTTTGTGTTTACAAGAAATGGCAGTCGAATGCGGAATCAACCCAACCGAACGCAACACGATAGGAATGAAGAGAAGATTCTGAAAATGTATTTATGTTTTTTATATCAGTGAAGGAGAAACACATTTCACCATAATAACGTAAAAACCAACACAATTCCAGCTATTGGTATACTTGCAAATGCAGTTTTTATTGTTTTATGGTAGTAATCCCTAGAAATATGAGGTGTTAATAGAGTATCTCTGCTTTTACGGTGTTGTTTATTCAGTTGCTACACGCACACAGCTTTGTGTATATGTATCAAGCGTGCTTCCTCGTTTTGTAATTGTGCTTTATTCCCTAAAAATGAGTAAAATACTTAAAATGTGTGAAAAGGAAGCGTCCTGGTGAAGACACTGCAGATTCAGAGAGAAAAAGATTGTTGTTTTGGTTTTTAGGAGCATTAGCAACTAACGCCATATTGCTCCGGGGATATGCGGTGGTCATTCCCTGACCTTTCCGCATTCTCCATATTTGGTGGCTGACAGGCTCGAACCCCGGTCTATTCAAGAAGCACGTGCTATGCACTGCTGCTCCTGCCCACCTGGCTACGGAGGCGCCTTTACAGTGGCCTCATGCTATGGTTTATGGCCAAAATCACACCGGCCTCCGGCCTACCGGGGGTGTCCCCCGGTAAGGCTTATGGCCAGTCCACTCTGTCAAGAAAAAATATGAAATTGTGAAACACTTTGAGCGGGAATGAAAGAACATGTGATATTGCACATGCTACAGACCTAAATGAGGCAACACCGAGAATTACAAAGAATGCAGAGAAAATAAAAGCAACTTTCATAGCAGGAACAACTCAAAGTGTAATTAAAATCCATTAGATTAAGACACAAAGAATTGGAAGAGATGGAACGGCTGTCATCTGTTTGGATAGAAAATCAAACAAAAAACAAGTTTGCTTACGATAGAAGCAAAAGCATTAGCAATATTTTATTACACCATAGTCGTAATAGAATATGTAAGTATTTTATTACGACTATTACGTAATAAAATATTGGGTGGTCAGCACCTAACCCTATTTTTCCCATAGGGCCTGTTGTTTATATTGCACAATTTTGCATTACACGAGGGTTTCTAAGAACACAACTATCGTGCTATACGAGGACTGACTGTACTGATTTTGTAGTTAGTTCTTTCAGGTTGTATCTTCTAGAGACAGCCCAACTTCTAGATCATCTCATAAAAGACAAACTCGACATCAAGGAGAAGTATGGGATGAATTACAGAAGAGAAAAGTGCAAAACAGGTTTCTCTTTGAAAAATGACTGTTGAGCTATTTCATGAATGAGAGTCCTTCCCACTCCACCCCCCTTGATCAGGTGCCTTACTGGCAAGGAAGGAGCTCTCCAACAATGGAAATCATCTTCCCTCCCTCTTTCCCATAATGCAGATTTGGAAATTTAGTTGGAAAACTCTGTTGGGTTAGAATATGAAGCACAGCTTTTTTTTTGCATTAATTTTAAATGCAAAGATGAGAGAGAGAGAGAGAGAGAGAGAGAGAGAGAGAGAGAGAGAGAGAGAGAGAGAGAGAGAGAGAGAGAGAGAGAGAGACACTGGATCAAGAAACACTTTTAATAACAGTCAAGACTAGGGAAGAATTCATTTTCTAATTGCCTATTAAAAATGTAGGCAACAGATCCAAGAAGTAAATACTTGCTACCTTGATTATATAATTCAGAATAAACCTGGGACTAACAGAACAGGATAAAGGGAGTTGATTAATTACCATTTTAAAATTTTGTAGTTCAAAGGTGAAAGAATTTACTAGTGAGTAAATGAATTTACTTTGGAAGATATCGTGAGGCCAATACAGAGCACTTAATTCTCCTGGGGAAATATCAGCTGTATGGATATAATGAAGCCACACTATGAGATAAAATGATTTCAAAAATGATGGATTGCTGCCCTTTTAAGCTTAATAAAATAAACTTTGGCTTCCTTATAGCTATTAACATTTAGTATAATGATATATCTAGTTTTTATTGTAAATAACTTTCATTTATGCTTAAATGTATTAATCTGGTGAGATTACACCAGCATTTAGAAAAATTAGAGTTAGGGCAATTTTTTTGAATCTGTAGTTGTTTGCCATACAGGAAAGCCAAGTAAATAAAGGAGATCAATTACACTAGAATTAAGTGCATGCCAAACAAAGGCCAGTAATAGCTAAAGTGTAAAATTAATACTAAGAAGGTTGGGAAAAATACATGCCTAGTTATTAAGCAGTGGAGAATAGGAAGCTTGACTTGAGTAATGCCAGTGTTATAGCATTTAAGAAATGCTGATCTTCAATTCCATCTAAAGATTTATAAAATAATGAGAAGAAACAGAACACCAATAAATGCTCTTGACCCTTATCTAAAGTCCATTTCCAGATGACAAATGTGTGATTTTTTTGATTTTCTTGTTCTTTATTGGCTAGTTTTTGAATTAAATCCTTCTCACTACTTCAAATGACATCACGATGTGTCATTTACAATCCACTGTTGTGGGGTAATGCAGGTAAATATAAGTGTCAACTATAAAACAGTTTGTTTTTTTTGTGAGACAGGTGTTTTATGTTTATACAGGTTTTGTGGTTTTTTAAAAATCTGTATTTTGTTGTGATCTCTTTTTGCTGTCATATCAACAGAGAAGTGGATTCTTAACCAGGATTACCAAATTGGAATATATTGCACTCAGTCACTCTGATTAGATCATCTTCACTGCAACTAAAATGTCAGGAGAAACTATGCACTTAACTCATAAATTTTCTGTCGTTTTAAGCATTTCAGTTTACTAAAAAATGTAATATTTTAAAATACAATCATAACCAATTGCTTCGTCGTTGTTGTTGCTGGAGTGGGGTTTAATGATGCAAGGGCTACTAGGGCCAAATTGCACCTGTTACTTTTGTCTAGAAGTGACTGTATACATTAGAGGAAATAGGTCTAAAAGTGACTCTAAACGTTGATCATTTTCAGGTAAGTAAAAAATTCTGAGAAATTGATATCATCTCCAAGTATATGAGATAGTTGCAGAGGTTCTGGTAAATTAAGCTGTGATTTGAAACATGCAATTCTAGCTGAATGTTAATGTGCACACTCAATTAGGATATGCTTAACGGTAAGTAGGGAGCTACAGTGTAAACAAAATGGAGGAACTTCTCCAAACCTGATCTCCACAACTGTGGATTCTGTTTTATCTCAAGAAGTTTGTTTCCGGTCTGGGTATGCCACATTTCAGACCACAAATCAGTACATATCCGACATATGATTGGTTTGAAATCAGAGTAAGGAACTGAGATGGAATCAAAGCAAGCAGGGCACTTTTCTGCCCACACATTTATTGGAATTCCAACATGGCTGGGTATCCAACAGAATTTGACAGTCAGCTTCTTTTCATTGAGGTTACATAATTGTGATCTGATTTGTGTGAGAAGTGGATGGAAATGTTGTAATTTAATCTGTAAGGTACTCACTTACAGAGCACTTAAAGAGTCTGTATTTATTACGACCTGGGTATTTAATAGGTCGTTAAGGAGATTTGTCTGTATATACACGAAGACTGTGAGCATTGGCTAATGCATGAGACTCATGTAACTGTCTAAGATTTTGATTCAATAGGCAGTATTTCCCCCACCGAAGAGAGGAGTTATTGCATAGATGTATATATATTGCCCATGGTGCTTGTACTGCATCTGCAGCATGAGATATATTTCAAAGATAGATGGTCCAGCACTGCATTAGCTCCTGTAGCCAGATGCCAGCAGGTTTGTTTTCATTGGGTTTATTTTTATAGAAGTTTGCCCACCCAGGTTCAAAGAGATATGTCCAGATGGGGTGATAAGGGATGCTACGTAATTTGGCTGCATAGCTAAGAAGCAATACTTTTCTTCTAAGATGTAGTGGAGGTTCATTGGCATCGATATACAGATTTTGCACTGGGGATGTCTTAAAGGCTCCTAAAACAATCCCGAGAGCACTATGCTTCACCGGATTGAGCAGAATCTTCCGTGCAGAATCATAAACTGGGGCTCCATAGTCTAGAGGAGATCTTGTCAAGGTTCAATACAGGTGTAAAAGTGTGAAGCTATTGGCTCCCCATGCCACAGAAGAGATAACTTTGAGGATATTTAATTTTTTCATGCACTAGTTCGCATTTGCATTATATGAGCCTGAAAGTTAAGTTTAGTGTTGAGTACCAGGCCCAAGAACTGGATATTTTTGCTAAGTCCTATTGGTTGAGTTCCTCACCTTAGTTCAGGACCTGGATGGAGCTGACGTTTTTTACAGAAGTGAATAGTTGTTATTGTTGTTGTTATTTGGTTTTTAGGAGCACTAGCAACTAAGGCCATATTGCTCTGAAGTGAATAGCAGTTGATTTTTTTGCAGAGAGGTGATAACCACGATTCTATTTTATTTATTGAGAGCTGCAATTGATGCTCAATAGAGTGCATATTTTGTGAGTGGCAGGATATTGTAAGGTCATCTGCATATAGATAGATGTCGACATTAGCTAGAATACTGCCTGTAGCATTGTTTAGCCTAACTAAGAGTGTTGCATTAAGAACTAATCCTTGTGGGACCCCTTCTTCTTGGACAAATGTACGGGACAGTGAATTGCAGTAATGCATCTTAAAGGTTCTATTTTGGAGAAAGCTCTGAATGATTAGTGGTAGTTGACCCCGAAGTCCTTTAGCAAACATATTTTGAAGAATGCTGTAGCACCAGGTGGTATCAAAGACTTTTTCGATATCCAGGCAGACCATGGCAAGATGTTCTTTACGGATAAAAGCATTCTGTATGTTGGATTCTGCCTTGATCATAAGGTTATTACTTAGTATCGATAAGGATATCCAATCCACGTGTTTTACAAGTTTTTGCAGCAGATCCGGCAAACGCTTTTTGCACAATATGTTCCCCGTTTCTCTGACAATAGAGTCACCGACAACTACTAGTTCCTGTGGGATTAGCGCATTCTGCCTTGGTGATTGCCGCTGTGTTGCATGATGTTCAAGTGCAAGGTCTGGGATATCAGAGATGTGGTGTCACACAGATATAAGGAATGCAGAAATGGAATTTGGAGAGTACAATGTGTACAGGAAGAACAGAAATGGAGGTTATGCTATTAGTTAAGAAACACATAAAATCCAAGGAAGTACAGCCAGTTGACATGGCTGGACAGTGCAGGGTCGAGTCATTTTGGTGTGACATAAGCACTGGGGAATCAAAATTGAGAGTAGGAGTGTGTTATAGGCCTAATGACTCTGATGAGTATAATAAACAGCTGTACAGAGAAATAGAGTGGGCCAGTAAATCAGAGAGTCTTATAATGGGGGATTTTAATTTCCCAGATATTGACTGGAATTTGTGGATTGGTCACTCACACACTAGCAAGGCTTTTGTGGATTTATTGGATAATTGTTTTCTACAGCAACATGTTTGGGAGGCAACTAGAGGGAGCAATACTCTTCATCTGATTATCAGTAGTGATTCTTCATGCATTAAGGATCTGTAGATAAAGGAACCACTAGGTGGCAATGATCACAGTGTGCTGAAGTGGGATTTACTCAAAGAGGTAACTACCATCAAGGGTAAAGGGAAGGGTTTTTGCTTTCGTAAAGGCAACTATGGAGGTCTGAGACAGTATTTAAATTCTATACAATGGGACCAACTAATGATGTTACCAACAGCAAATTCAAAATGGGAAGCATTCAAAGAATTAATCTTGGAAGCTACTAGGCTTCTCATACCAACTAAGAAATATTGTTTAAGGTTTAAGCCTAAATGGATGTCAGATGAACTAATGAGACATGTGGAAGAGAAGAAAAATGCATGGGATACATATAAATTAATGCGTGACATGGAAGCCTATGATATATATAAGCTGGTCTGTAACCAAGTCATAAAGGAGGGTAGGCAGGCAAAGGCAGATTACGAGAAATCTTTGGCAAAGGATGCAAAGAAAAACAGAAAAGAGTTCTTTGCTTATGTAAACTCTAGAAGGAAGGGGATGAATTAGATTGGTCCACTTGATATCGATGGTTCAACTGTTAATTATCCTACTCAGGTAGCTAACAAACTAAATGAGTATTTTGCATCTACTAGATATTCAGGGAGGGGAATGCCAGAGGTGAATAAAACTCTGTCAGTGAGCTAGATGACTTTGTAATAACTGAGAGCAAAGTGGAGGAGAAATTGTTGAAGATAAACATAAGAAAGGCACCTGGGATGGATGGGATCTTTTTTAGTTAAACTACCAGGTCTGTAATTACTTGTCGCCCTTAGATCCTTCTTTGTGAATTGGAGTTACATTTACACATCTGCAGTCCGTGGGTATCTCCCCCGAGTCCAAGGAAGCTCTCATAATTATGGATAAGAGTTTGCTTACTTCCTTTGTTGCCTCCTTTAATATAAACTTCTGTTCCAGGAAAATTAATGAAGGCACTGGTTAAAGAAGCACTGCAGGATCATCTAGACAATACTTAAGTTATAGCTTGGACACAGCATGCTTTTGTTAAGGGAAAGTCTTGTCTGACCAATTTGATTGGATACTATGATGTGGTCACAAAGGAACTGGATGCAGGGAATAACTTTGATATCATATATTTGGATCTTAGAAAGACTTCCAGTACTGTTGCACATGGAAGACTGCTGCATAAATTGTAGCAGTGTGGCATTGGAGGCAAATTGCTGCTGTGGATAAAGGGATGGTTAAGTGGGAGAAGACAGAGAGTGGTAATCAATGGACACTGCTCTTCATGGACTAATGTTATTATTGGAGTCCCTCAGGGTTCAGTACTTGGTCTATTGTTGTTTTCTGTATTTATTAATAATATTGATGATGGTATATCAGGCTTAATGTCCAAGTTTGCAGACAATACAAAGGTTGGCAGGGTTGTTAATGACACAAATGACAGTACGCAGCTGAAACAGGATCTAGAAAAGTTGAGTAGATGGGCTGAGAGGTGGCAACTGAAATTTAACATTGACAAATGTAAAGTACTGCATATGGGAAGCAGTAACCCCAGAGTAACGTATCAACTGACACTGACAGTGGTAGAGAATGAAAGGACCTGGGAGTAAGTTTGCAGGCAGATATGAAGTTTTCTGAGCAGTGCAGATGGTCTACAAGAGTAGCTCATGGTGTCTTGTCAATGATACACATAGTAGGGATAAGGTGATTATTTTCCCCTTATATAAGGTAATGTTCAGGCCACACCTTGAGTACTGTATACAGGTCTGGAGGCCTCATTTTAGGAAAGATGTAGAGCTGCTGGAGCGAGTGCAGAGAAGGGCAACAAGATTAGTGAATGGAACAAAAGGTTGCTCTTACGAAGAAAGGTTTAAGTTTTGCAAGTTACAGTGTCTGGAGACTAGGCACTTGCGAGGTGATCTGATTGAGGTGTATTAAACCTTGAATGGTTCGAGCATGCTCAATGCTGATGGGATTCTTCCTTTTGCTCAGAATAATCCAATGATAGGGCATAAATTCAAATTGAGGAAAGACAGTTTTAGGATAGATGTGCGGAAGTTTGCCTTTAGCCAGCGTGTGGTTGATTGCTGGTACAAACTTCCATCTGTTGTTGTAGAAGTTGATAGCTTCAATAGATTCAAAGCAGAACTAGACAAACATTTGGAGCGAGCAGATTGGTGAAATTAGAAGATTTGGTTTTTATTTGGTTGATGCTTGATAAGCTTGCTTTCTTGCATCATGTGCTTTTACTAATGCTAATAAGGTCTAGAGTTGACCGACTTTTTCTAAAGCCATACTGGTTCTTGTTCATTTTCGAATGAGATTCTAGTTACCATTCTAATCGAGCGTGAATAATTTTTTCTAATGTCTTACCAAGGCAATTGATAAGAGATATTTGCCGATAGTTTTGTGGATCTGATTGATCCTTTCCAGATTTAGGAAAGGCTAGGACTATTGAGTCACTAAGAAAGAGGATAGTAGCCTTCTGAGAATATCTGGTTAAAATAGCTCAGTAATGAATTCAGAGCTATTTATTTAGGTGTTTAAGCATCAAATAATTTATCCCATCAGGCCCTGGTGCACTATTAGCTGATCTATTTAAGGATCTCTCTAGTTCAAAAAGAGTAAATGGTTGATTATACGGAAGAGATGCTCTTGTACTGAAATTCGACTTATATTTTTCTGCATTGGCTTTTACTTGTTTAAAGGCTGGCTCATATGATGACGTGGCAGAGATTTCAGAAAAACATTCTGACAGGGCATTTGCAACTTCCACTGGAGAAGGAGAAATCTTTACCCTTCCAACTTATGATGGGTGTTGATTTCAGGAGGGATTTACCATTCAGTTTTTTGATTTTGTCCCAAATCTTTCTACTGTCTGTATTTTTAGTAATGGCAGAAGCAAACCGGATCCAAGAGTCTTTTTTTCGCCTTTTTCTGCACATAATGGGCCTTAGCTTTTAGTTTCTTGAAGTTAATCAGGTTGTAGTTGTTGGGTACTTCTGAAACAGATTCCAAGCTTTATTCTGTTTTTTTTTGACGTCACAGCATGCATCATTCCACCAGATATTGGCATGTCTGTGAGAACCAACTCTGGTTTTGGGTATAGCACAGGTTATAGCTGTTATTATCTGTGTAGTAATGTGGTCAGTAACATCTTCTATAGGATGGCTTTTAATGATTTGGTCATCAAAGGAAGCTGCATCGGTGAACTTGTTTCAATCTGCTTTTGTAAATTTCCATTTTATGCGGTTGGCTATATGTGAGGTTCTATGTGGTTGCAGTTTGCAAATAATCAGGTAATAGTCACTGTTCAGTGGGGTTTTTGGAACTAACCACTGAATGACTGGGAACAGTTCTGGGGAACACACTGATAAATTTATAGCAGTAGATGTTCTGGTGGAAAAGTGGATATAAGTGTCAGCACCAGTGTTTAACAAGGTGAGATGCTGGTTGTCAAGAACTGTTTCAATGATTTTTCCTCGTTTATCTATCTGGGCAGATTCCCCACATAGGATGATGCCCATTAAAAACTCCAAGCAGAACGAAAGGAGATGGAAGCTGTTTTATAAGGTCCTCCAGTTCTTTCACAGTGAATTCTTTGTTTGGGGAAAGGTACCTAGAGACTATGGTCAACATAAGATTCAAAACAATACATACTGCTACAGCCTCTAATGTGGTCTGTGGAGGGATCTGTTTTGCAGCAGGAACTTTGTTATCAACAAGCATGGCTACGCCTCCTCATGTTGAGTTAGTATTGTTTCTATCTTGTTGACAGACACTATTGTTTTTAATCACTGGGGTCACCCACGGGGTTAGATTGGTTTCCTGCAGGCAGAAGCTTATTGGACTGTACTGTTCGATTAGGTCATAAATATCAAAAATATTGTTTTGTAGACCTCTACAGTTCCATTCCAAAATGTTTTGGATTATTTAGATTTAGCAGTTGTGTATGGTTCTGTCTGCTTTTTGTATCCAGCCTGTTTGAATCTATCTAGTTTCAACTTTTCTTTTTTTGAAAAGTTAGGGCGTCCAATGTCCATGTCATGTTCTGCATGTAAATCTAAGACAGGCTCATCCTGTGGGATATCAGCATTGGTATCTATATTTTTAAGAATGGTTTGTCTTCAATATTTGAGGCTTTTAGTTTTACAGTTTCTCACTGAGTATCAGAAGCAGTTGGTCGGACTATTAGAGGAGTATTGCTAGTGCACGTTACTTTGCATTGTTCTGTAGGTGATTTCTGTGGGGATAATAACACTGATTGAACCCAGTCAGCTATTGAGATGGATGGGGTGGGCACTGTGATTGCCGTTTGTGTTCCTACTGATTGGTAATTTCTGGGTTGCCACAGCTTAAGTAACTTTTGGCATGGTGAGCATAACTTGCTTCCTGGTAAGCAACCTTTTGTTCGACTTTGTATTTTTGAATCTTTTTTCCTACCCTCCAGAGTTTGCATGCTTTTGAATATGCTGGACGTTGGCCTTTACAATTTGGGCATTATGGTGTTTCTGCGGTGCAGTCTGTTTGCGAGTGGGCTTCATAGCTGCAATTCAGGCAGACAGTGTCTCCTCAACATACTGTTTGCGAGTGTCCAAATTTTTGACACTTGAAGCATCTGATTGGGTTGGGAATGTAAGGTTGTATGTGGAAATTCAGGTATCCAACTTTGACACATGATGATAAGGTTGGTGTGCCAAATGTCAGAATAATGCTTCTAGTGGAAACAAGTTCACCATTTTTTTTAATCATTATTCATTTTGTTCTTTTAGTTCTTCAACTTCAGTGACATTCATCAGGTCCCACTCTGCAATTACTCCTTTCGAACTATTTAACGTAGCACGAGGGGTGACCTATATAGGTATTCTGCCAAAAGTCAGATATTTTCAATAAGGCCTGAGTATGCTGATGCTTAGCTGTTTCAACTAGCAGATTTCCAGATAGGAGTCTTTTCACCATTTTCGGTGAACCAGCCACACTTTCTAAACATTTCTGAATTAGAAATGGTGAAAGTGCACTCATAGGTTTGGATGAAAGAGAATGGAGTATAAGGAACGTTGGAAATTCCTGCTGATTCTCATTTTTATATAGTCTCTTGGATTGTGATACGTCATGATCAGATTCATTCAAGTCATGAGATTCAAGTCTAGGCTCAAGAGCTGGGTAATTGTCAATATCCATGGTTACTCCTTTTAGCTCTGGAGGATAACTTTCCCCCCTTAGGTTACCGGCCCTGCCACGTGGAGGCAGGAGTAGTACCACCAGTGACCAAGCAATAAGAGGTTAGTGTGTTAAGTATATTAGTTCTATATACAAAAAGAAGAAAGGTACCTTTCCTTTCTTTTGGAAAGCTTGCTTCTTTATTTAGAAAAGCAGAAAATAAATAATTTTTGTAAACAAAGACTTGAAAATTCTCAGTAATCTGCTGATTCTAGAGAAGATGCTTTAAAATTCGCTTTTAAACTCGCTTGGCATTCAGAGCCACCAATTGCTTCACTACTTCCAGTACTAACATTACTAACTAATAATAATAATAATAAAAAAAAAAAAAAAAAAATCAAAAGTTGTTGGCTTTTATACTATTTTTCTGATTTTGAAAATGATGCCAAACTAATGACCTATTTAGCAAATCTGCTATTCCAAAACAGAATTCCATTCAGCAAGTAAATAGATCATTAGTTTCTGAGGATCCAATGCATGTATATAAGTAAATATAAAAATGAAAAAACTTCAGGCAGTTTGTAAACTGCAAAATTCATTAGAATGAGCAAGATTAAGAAATTAATGTGAATTTTTGGATAAGAACAAATTGATGCCAATTAACAATAAAAACTGAGGATCAAATTCTTTAAAATAATATGTAAATATATATACTCGGTGATCACTGAACTGTGACCACCCCACCTGTAATGGACTATGACAGATAGCTCGCAGTATAAAAAGTTGAATAATTTGTACACTAGAGCAGTGGCAATTTGCATCTCTGGTCGCACAAGTCAAAGTGATAAAGTTATGGGATGTCACAGAGTTTTGATTATGGGCAACTGTGCTTCCATATCAGAAACGACACATCTTGAGGTTGCTCATGGCCCACTGTGGTTAAGGTGCAGAATGGTGACGAGTGGGCGAAACCTCTGCCCACCGACAGAACTGTAAGGGATTACGGTTCTTAAGGGCTTAAAAATAGTCTGGAAATTCATGATGTATGTGCTCAATGGCAGGTCTCTGCATGACAGTTGATACTGCAATACAATTTGGGGAATGCAAGTACAATATTCCAAATGAGAATGTGCTGCACACTCACATGTATGGAGTTCCACAGCAACCCTCCTCCTCACTGCTGTTCATCACTGATGGCAAATGTTGTGCTATCAACAACATGCTGGTTGGACACTGGAGGACTGGAAACAAATGTGCTGGTCAGATGAGCCCAAATACCTGGTACAACAAGCTGATGGACACCTTCAGACTGGCACAAGCAACACAAGTCCATGGATCCATCATACTTGGTGCCCATTATCCAGGCAAGTGACGGTGGCTGCTTAATATGGGACATATTTTGTTGGCAAGAACTTGGACCCCTGATGAGTACGGGCCAAGATTTCACTGGTGAGGTCAACTCATAACTCTAAGGAAACTATGTGCACCCTGCCATGTTCCATTTTTCCCTGGGCAGAAACAGGATCTTCCAGGACAATAATGCATCATGTCATTAAGCCTGCACTGTGCACGAGTGGTTCAAGGAACATAGCGAAAGTATCACCCACCTTGATTGGCTTCCAAATTCACCTAACTTAAATCCAGTTGAACACCTGTGGGATGTTTTGAAATGGAAGTGAAGTGTATAGATACACAACTATCATCCTGACACTATGGAAAGCATTGCAGACAGCATGGCTGTAGATCCCTACAGACATCTAGTGGAGTCAATGCCTAGGCAAACAGCAGCTGTTATCCATGTGAATAATGGCCCAATACAGTATTAGGTAGGTGGTCACATTTCAGTGTTCACTGAGTGTATATGCAATAATTTAATTTTAGACACGAGATATGTATATTGGCATTTAATGCATATTTATTTGCATATTTTGTTTATTTAAAATCGATTCTAGATATATGATAAAAATACTGTAAATTCTGTGAAATTGAGGACTGTTACATCACAGGAATCTAAGACTACTGTAATGTGCTGCCTGGTTTGTAGTCCCTAACCAGACAAGCTGGATAAACCTTTGGAGTTTACATACTTGGAAATAAGAACAGAATGAGAAATTAACCCAACTAACACTACTGGTGTGTGTGTGTGTGTGTGTGTGTGTGTGTGTGTGAGAGAGAGAGAGAGAGAGAGAGAGAGAGAGAGAGAGAGAGAGAGAGAGAGAGAGAGAGACTCTTATAGTATACAGGGATGCTAAAAATTGTAAGGTTACCCTTTAGAGCCAAAAGGCCAGGGGTTAACTGGTCATGCAATATGATATTATACTGGATAAACAATTTAAAAATATACTTCAAAACTAGTTATGAATATAATGACATATGTTGCTTGTTGATCAAGAAACTCTATTATTGAAAGAAATGACCATTTCAATTCTTACCAAGCAATTTTTAATTCATTACTTCATTATGGTTCTGACTGCTTCTACGCACTTACTTGCAATGCTTGATCTCTCCTTTTCATTGATAAACGTGCCTCTGAAAATATTCCTTGGAATCTGAAAAAAGTATTAAGATATTTGTATTTATTATATTATATCAACCTATTATACATTATCAAAACTGTTCTTGAATATACATTTGTTCATGATACTTGGCCACAAGTGTTGCATCTACAAGATCATTCAAAGTCTCAACCAGAAATCAAGTTTATGACATTAACCAGAATTTAATGAGTTAATTTTTAAATACGAAATTAAGTAATTGACGCATAAATGACCAAAAGACATTGTAAATCAGGATATTATAAGCACAGTGATAACAGGTGAACCAGAAGTGCAATGGATAAAAGTTTTGTGTCTGTTTTTATTACTTTGGATAAATGTATTCAGATCCTGCTGTAGGTCTCTCTAACTATTCCTTGATTCTTTTGAGAGAAAAGCTGAATTAAATGATACAAATAAGATATAAAAAAAAAAGTATGTCAACAAGATGAGAATTTACTGATTAAATAAACTAGCCACCAAACATTAAAAAATGGAGCCTTATTTTTAGCCTTTATAACCAACCTCCATGCCATTTTGCAATACACCTGGATCCAAATATCTCACCCAAGTTGATTGCAAAATCTGGCATACTTCCACTCTGGCCTTCATTAAGTAAAATGACTACTTTGCATATTGTAGAAGTATAATAAATGTGTAATCATAGTACTAACACTTAAAATTTATAACGTGCATTAGCAAGTAGCTTTTAAAACAATACTTTTCAAGAACATTTATTACCAAATTAAATTATGAGGTGGCAGTACTTTAAAGTACTGTGTGCACTATGAAAATGCAACCATTTTCACTTATGACGGGACGTTCACGAAGAGAACAAGCGCCCCATACTTTTGTGACTATGCTGTATATTTGGAGCAACACCTGCTCGCGGGGAGAAGGCAGAAATATTTCTGGTCCCCGCACGTGCAGTGAAAGTCACCCCGTGGAGCGTCAGCCCTCCGCCGGTCGCCTGTTGTCTAACAGCCGGAGGTCATTTGTCCGAGCGGAGTGGACAGGCGTCCGGGCGCATTTGTTGACAAAAACAGCAAAGGAATGTGACTCTCGTGTGGAGATGCGAGAGTACATCTTCCAAATGACACTTTTGGGGTAAACAGAATAAGACATCCACTGGAGGTTGGTGTTTTTTCAAAGTCTTGTGTGAGGAAGTGAATGAACTTGTGGCCATCAGGCCTTTGTCCAGTCTGAAGGCACAAACCCTACTAAAATAAAGTTTCCTCCGCACCACCTCCATAAATACAATATTTTATGTGAGCAGAGCTCCAAAATCGACAGTCCCAAAGTTGTTGTTGAACCGTTGAAATTAACCAGAACAAATACGCATGGGAAAGCAAAAGGTGAGGGGGAGATATATATACGAACCTAGGGGAAAAGCACGGGGGAGTTAAGAGTTTGGGAGTTCAGAGTTTGCAGTTCGGAGTTCTGAGTTAGTTTTGTTGGAGCCAAGTCTGAGAGTGGCAGAGAAATTGTGAATGAGAGCAAAAGAGAGAAGGTGTTTGCATCTCCGAGTGAAAGTAGAGAATCCTGTTCGGCAAGAACGCAGACAAATAGGAGCCGATCCAACCACGAAGATAAAAGTAGCAGAAATGACCCAGGTTGAGGTTCCCCCAGAGTTTCAACTCCTGAAGATGTGCAGGTTGAGTCTGGTAAGTCAACTTTCCATGTCCCATTAAACAACTGAACTAGAGTGTGTAAAAGGCGATCCTATTTTCCCTTACACAGACTTCTCTCCTCATAATAACCTATCTTGTTAAGTATAGAGAATAAGCGATATTTTGAACTTAAGGAATACACATCACATTATAAGTTTAACATTATGATCACTTTATAATTGTTCTGCTACAAACGTCATTAGTGTCTTACATGAACCACTGAGATGTTTTTGCCTCGACGGAATGTACTTGGAGTTTCCTACAACAGACAGCAAGCACGAAACTACACGAAGAACAACACTACCACTACTATTCAGCTGGTAAATTTACATTAAGAGGCTAATTATATATTAACGTAAAGAGGAGTAAGCCAAATGTTACATGTCCTATTCTAAAAACTATACTTGTTTACTGAGTGTACATCTTATTTGTCTTGTGTAATAAACCATGTTTTGTTTAACAACCTTTGCCTCATGATTACTCCTCTGATGACACATGATTCCTTGAATGGATTACTGATAAAGAACTATGTTAAGGCGGCGCTTTTGATTCTAATCAAATAGAAAGGAGTCAAGGGTGAAAATCACAATGCAATCTTTGATGTTGCAGACTAGCTCAACGTCCATCTGGGTTAGTTTTCAGAACATGGGATTTGTCCTAACTAACTGCTAGACGATTACATGAAAGCCAGGTTTCTCCGGATGTAAATATTAGTGTAACTCTTGCAAAGAACATTTATTCCTAACTGACACATCACACCATAACTGAGAATTGTTGGAACCCTAGCAAGTTTATACTATAACGGAGTAAAAGCCTGTGCAACAGCACACAACTGCAACTTACCTGAATCTTATACAATCCACTGTGGCAGATGTTATTCAAAGATGGACTGTACATGATACAATTAAAAAAAAAAAAAGGTCTACATGGCCTCACACATATGATGTATTCAGAAAACATCATGTGGCAGGTACAAGGTCACAGGAATGTATTATACCAACTGTTCATAGTGTACTGAATAGCCTTGGATCAATGGTAGAGTGGTTGCGCATAAGCTTAATATCACTGTCACTCACCAATGCAAAATTGTGTTTGGTGTGTTATCCCCAATTTCCAAAGACTCTAGAACAGTGGCTAATAATGAGTTTTGGTGTGGAGATTGCCTGAAAACTGCTTCCTGTCAGAATGTAGTCGTTGTTGTTGTTGTTGTGTTTAACGACACAAAGGCTACTTGGGCCATATTGTGTCTTTCTAATGGTGAATATTCAATAATAACTATATTTTATGATATAATCCTATCCGGTTTAGGAAAGTAAATAGTTCTTTTTTATTAGGATCATCTCCCAGAATCTGCATTAAATTTATTGATCTCTGCATATTAGTAATTGATTTAAAAGTGTCTAAGCGGATGTTTTGAAATCGGGGACAGTCCACTAACAAATGGCGAATGGTCAGTTGTACTTGACATGATGTACATTGGGGAGCGCTGTCATTAGTTAATAAATAGAGGTGAGTGAGATGAGTATGCCCAATCCTGAGCCTTACTAAAATTGTTTCTTCTCGTCTGCTTTTCTGGAAGCTGGAGGGCCACAGCTTTGGTTCTGGTTTTATTTGGTACAATTTATTTCCTGGATGGCCTTTCCAGATTAATGACCAGCTATTATAACATGCTTTACGGATAATATGTTTATAATCAGTATATGGAATTTGAAAAGTTTGAAGAAGAGTATTATCTGGTTGTTTGGCTGCAAGATCTGCTCTTTCATTTCCTGCAATCCCAGAATGACCTGGAATCCAGCAGAAAGTGACAGTTTGGTTTGACTCTTTACACACAAGTAATTTAGAATGGATTTGTTTTATTACAGGGTGAGAGGAGTTGGTATTACTATTTATGGCAGAGACAGCACTGAGTGAGTCAGTGTATATTAAGGCAGACGAAATTAGAAGTTGAGTAATGTGACCTAGAGCCAAGTTAATAGCATAAAGCTCAGCAGTGAAGATACTGCATCCTATGGGTAATGAGACAGAAGCGGTGAATGATGGAAAGATAGCCGCAGCGCCTACTTGGGTCTCGGTTTTTGATCCGTCTGTATAGATCTTACAGGGCTGTGAATTGGAAGCGGAGTGAGTTTCATGTAATTGTGCAATATTGAAGGGACACAAGGTGTTCTTTCCCCACTGTTGGAAATAATCATCAAAAATTGCACGGATATTTGTCCACGGTGGATCAGGCGGTGTTATGTCCTGATATATATTGCCGATTTCAATATTCCACGTTTGAGTTAGTTCTTTAAGTCTAAGTGCAGCAGGTCTGTTTTCATTTGGTTTACTGTTGTAAAATGACTCCCATTCGGTATTGTACAGACATCTCCAATTCGGGTGAGAGGGAAGACTGCGGATTTTTGCGGCATATATCAAAAGCAATGTTTTCCTCCGAAGATGTAAGGGAGGTTCATGGGCTTCGATGTAAAGACTCTGGACTGGAGAGGTTCTGAAAGCCCCTAGAGAAACTCGAAGGGCACTGTGCTGGATGGTATTTAATCGCTCTAAGGTACTCTTCCTTGCAGAGTCATACACTGGAGAACCGTAGTCCAAGCGGGACCTGATGAGAGCTCTATAAATATGGATAAGAGTATGCCGATCAGCGCCCCATGACATAGATGATACACACCGAAGGATATTCAATTTCTTCAAGCAGATGGTACGAAGATAGGCCACATGTGCTTGAAAGTTCAGTTTTCTATCTAGTATCAAGCCAAGAAAGCGGACAGTGTTAACCAGAGGAACCGACACATTTTTTATCTTTAACTCAGGATCAGGATGAAATGACCGGAGTTTGCAGAAATGAGTGGTAGTGGATTTCTGTTCAGCAAGATGGTATCCATTGCGTAAAGTCCACGATTCTATTCTGTTTAGAGTAATTTGTAACTGTCTTTCGATAGAATTCATATTTTGTGATTGGCACGATATCGTGAGGTCATCTGCATACATATATACATCAATAGTTTTTGGAAGATCTTCCAATATATTGTTGACCCTAATTGCAAATAGCGTTGGACTCAGTATGGAACCCTGTGGGACACCCTCTTCTTGAATATGAGATATTGATAGGAAGTTTTGATATCTGACTTGAAAGGTACGTAACTTTAAAAAGTTCTGAATAATTTGAGGTAGATAGCCTCTCAACCCTAACTGATGCATATCCTTGATAACACCATGACGCCATGTGGTGTCGAATGCTTTCTGAATATCCAGGTTGACCATAACTAAATGTTGTCTCCTGATGAAGGCGTTACGTATATTAGATTCAATTTTGACAAGTAAATCTAGGGTGGACCTGTTTTTGCGGAAGCCATATTGGTGGTCAGAAAGCAGATTTTGGGAGTCTAGAATCCAGGTGAGTCTCTTATGCACCATTCTTTCGAAGATCTTGCCCAAACAGCTTGTCAATGATATTGGTCTGTAATTTTGAACTTGAGAAGTATCTTTGCCTGGTTTTGGTATTGCACAAATATATGAATGACGCCATGAGAGAGGATATGTGTTTTCTGAGAAGATCCTGTTATAAAATAGCAACAGTGTGTACAGATCAGCTTCACACAGATGTTTAAGCATTCTGTAGTGAATGCCGTCTGGTCCTGCTGCACTATTTGGAGATTTACTCAAGGATTCTTTGAGTTCAGCTATAATAAAAGGCTGGTTATATGGGAGTGGGAGATTAGTGGAAAAATTTAATTTTTTTCGTTCTTCATTGGTTTTAATTCTCTGAAAAGTAGTCACATAAGTGGTAGAGGCGGAAGTATTATAGAAGGATTCTGCTAAAGCATTTGCGATGTCAGTAGGAGAGGATAGGTCCTGCCCATTCCACTGTATTATTGGAGACTGTAACGGTATAAATTTTCCATTCAGAGCTTGTATTTTTTTCCAGATAATCCGGGTGTCAGTATGTTTGTTAATAGTTGAGGCGAATTTAATCCAGGAGTCACGTTTTGCTTTTTTCCTAATTTGTCTTGCTTTGGCTCTCAATTTTTTGAAAACTATAAGGTTGGCGGTAGTGGGGAATTTGCGAAATTGGTTCCAAGCACGGTTTTTTTCTACTTTAGCTATGGTGCAATCTTGATTCCACCAATGGTTTTGGTGTACCCGCTTGCTCTGTTTGGATCTTGGAATAGAAATTTCGGCTGCTGATAATATATGGCTGGTAATGTGTTCGGTTACGTCATCAATATGTTGTTGCTGTACATACTGTTTGTTTAGTAGGACACAAGTAGAATAGTTTTTCCAGTCTGCTTTGTGGAAATTCCAAGATAAATGTGCTTTCGGGCATGATACGACCTGTGTTTGAATTGAGCTGATGATGGGAAAATGGTCACTGTGGAATGGATCATTCAACACAAACCATTCCATACTTGGAAAAAGAGATGCTGAACAGATAGATAAGTCTATGGCAGATGTTGTACCTGTAGGTAATTGAATATGAGTTGGAGAGCCAGTGTTTAATACAGTCAGATTATGATTATCTAGGAATGTTTCAATTAATTGGCCTCTCTTATCCATAGTGGAGGATCCCCACAATGGATGGTGACCATTGAAATCACCGAGTAAACAGACAGGAGGTGGTAGTTGTGTTAAAAGGCTGTCAAGTTCACTCTGGGAACAAGGATAATTAGGTGGTATATAAACAGATGCAAGAGTTAATGATATTCCCATTGCTATTCGAACTGCTACAACTTCTAGGGAGGTTACTAGTTGGAGATGTCTTGATGGCATGGTACTTTTCACAAGAATACCTACCCCTCCACGAGAAGAGTCAGAATCCCTGTCTCGCCTAAACATAGTATAGTTTTTGAATTTGAGTGAAACTTTTGGTGATAAAAATGTTTCCTGTAAGCATACTCCTAATGGGTTAGTTCGCATGAGTAAATCATTCAGGTCATCTATATTACTGCGTAGTCCTCTGCAGTTCCATTGAAGGAATTTGTTCATTGATTGGGTTTATTTGAGGAAGATTGATCTGACTGTTTTTTCTGAGGTTTCTGTCTATTTTGTTTTGATTTTTCATTTCTGGGAAAGGTTGGGCGTCCTGTGTCCATGGTATCATTGGCATGTAGTTCTAATACTGTGTCTTCGTCCTCTGACTGAACCTCCATTTCCATGTTGCTATGGCGTGGTTTCGTCGTCTTTTTATTTTCAACACTAACAGATTTTGTTCGTTCGGGCAAGGTTGAGATGGCATCAGTTGGGATACTGATTGGTGTGTTGCTAGTTTCATTAACTGTAGATTTTTTATTGTACGTTAGCAAAGTTTTGGCCCAGGTGGCAAATGAAATGTTTGGTTCTATGGAGACATCTGTTTGAGTTGAAATTGACTGGCTATTTTTAGTGACGGATGCGTATGATCGGCTAGGCATGGTTAACAGAATTTGCTTCCTTGCTTCTGGGTATGTGACTTTATGCTCTACCTTATATTTCTGGATTTGTTTGCCTGTTTTCCAAAGGTCACATGCTTTAGAAAAGGCAGGATGGCTTCCTTTACAGTTAGGGCAAGTAGGAGTGGTAGCTGTACAGTCACCTTGGGAATGCTCCTTAGAGCCACAAATAGGACACACAGCATCGCCTCGGCATGCCGTCTGAGAATGGCCATACTTTTGGCACTTAAAGCAGCGAATGGGATTTGGGATGTAGGGCCGAATCTTGCAGTTTAAATAACCTGCTTTAACAGAAGATGGAAGAGTCGGAGTACTAAATGTCAAAATGATGGACCTGGTTGGTAGTAGGTTGCCATCTTTTTTGGTCATTATTCTCCGCGCATGTGTCACTTTTTGTTCCCTGAGTTCTTGCATTATCTCTTCTTCTGACACAGATAGCAAGTCCCATTCGCTGATAACGCCTCTAGAGGTGTTAAGGGTGTTATGGGGCGTAACCGTCACTGGAATACTGTTAAATGATGTTAACTTTAACAGCTTCTCTGAGTGAGTTGTCTTAGAAGTTTCAATTAGAAGGTCTCCAGATTGGAGACGCTTAACCATTTTAGGAGATCCACAAACTGATTCCAAACATTTCTGTATAAGAAAAGGCGATAATTTGCCAACAGGTTGCGTGGATAACGAGTGCATTATAAGAAATGCCGGCACGTCCTTATTTTGATTTTCCGTCCTTAGTCGCTTTGGACGATTGGAGTCATGGTCAATGTCAGGAATTTCTGACCTTGAGCCCGAGGGCTCTAACAGTGGATAGTTACTTATATCCATGTCGGCTCCTTTTGGCCCTGGGGGTTTGTCTTTACCACCCAGGTTACCGGCCCCGCCACGGGGAGGCAGGAGCAGTGCCACGAGGTGACCAAGCGGCTATTAGTTGTGTTAGTAATAGAGGAAAAAGAAACAGAAAGGTGTCTTTCCTTTCTGGGCCTTTGCCTACTACTTGTAGAACGAAAGAGCTACTGAAATATAAAATGAAATGAAGAAAACGGTATTCAGAAATAAACAGAATATGTACTGCAAAAGCTCTTTGGATAATTCGCTTGGAAAAACGCACTGAGATCGCTTGGCCACGGAACGCTTGGCACCCGGGGCCAGAATGTAGTCACCTTAATCATGAAGTTTGGTAAAGGCCATCTGGTAGTGTGGGAGTGCTTCAGCTGGTTTCGACTTAGTTTAATGGTGGTAGTGCCTCTAACCAAAGCCCAATGTTTTGGCCAGTAATATGTTACCTATACTGTGACAGCACTACAGAAATGAGCTTTGTCAGTATCAGCATGGCATTTCATATCGTGCATATCATGCAACTGGCTAGCTCAGAACCTGGACCTTTGAACACCAGCAGAAAAAACTGATACACTGATCAAGCTGTGGCCAGAATGGTCTTCTTCTAAACACGCTCTAGTAAGAGTGGAGGTGAATTCGCCAAGAGTTAGTAGAAGTACGTAGGGTAAAAAAATGGTTAGCAGAAAATATGCCCGGGAGGGTTGAGTTGCTGTTAAGGTTCAATGGCACAAGGACTATAATGGCCAAATTGCATGTAGGATGATTGAGACTGCCACGTCATTGTTGGAGTACAGGTTTATTGACACAAGGGCTACTACAGCCATTATGTGCCTGTTAGCATGGAATGATACAAAACAGATTTAAAAGTGGGTATATAGGTTAATCATTTTCAGAAACTTGAAAAATTCTGCTAAGCTGGAGTCACTCAAATAACTTGCCTTAGTTGTAACGGTTTTTGTAGATTACACAGTAATTGGAAAGATGCGATTCTAGCAGCGTGGTTTTCATCTGGCCTCTTAGCCCTTGAAGAACCTCTGCCGGCTACTACAAGGAGGTGGGATAGGGAACAGAGAATGAGTGTTCTGACTAGAGAGAATCCTGATATTGCCTGAACTGTCAGTGAAGAGGCCACTTAAAAAAAAAACAAAAAAACCACACAACACAGGGGCTTTTGTTGGAAAGAATGGGGAGAAGGCAGCATTAGCATTAGTTGAGGCATATGGTGCAAGAAATCAGCCAAAAAAAACCCCCTTCTCATTTCGCCTATCCGATCACTCCAAATGTTTGTCTAGTTCAGCCTTAAATTTATTTAAGCTATCAATTTCCACAACAACAGATGGAAGTCTGTTCCAGCAATCAACTACATGCTGGCTAAAAGCAAACTTCTGCATAACTATTCTACAACTGTCTTTCCTCAATTTGAATCTATGTCCCCTCAGGTTCTTAACAGGGGTGGACTGGCCATAAGACTTATCGGGGAAAGCCCAGTGGGCGGAAGGCTGGAGGCTAGTGTGATTTTCAATATTACACTCTGAGCTCCGATATGTTCTATTTGTTTTCCCCGGTAACAATTTTATTGACCCAGTCTGCCTCTGGTTCTTAATCTGAGAAAGCAGAAGTACCCCATCAGCATTGAGCCTGCTCAAACCATTCAAAGCCTTATACACCTCAATCAGACCACCTTGCAGGTGCCTAGTCTCCAGATACTGCAACTTGCAGAACTGAAGCCTCTCTTAGTAAGAGTACCCCTTTGTTCCTCTCACCAGTCTTCTTGCCCTTCGCTGTATTCATTCTAGCAACTCTACATCCATCCTAAAATGAGGCCTCCAGACCTGTACGCAGTACTCAAGATGTGGCCTGACCACTGCCTTATACAAAGGGATAATAACCTCCTTGTCTCTGCTAGCAAAATTCCTATACGTTCCTGAGAAATGCCACGAATACCGAAAACGCGAATACCGAGTTATGGCTCCCATAACTATAATAAAGGGGTTCTGTTCCAAAGTATGAAATATATAAGAAAAACTAGTCTATAATTTTGTCCATGTATGTATTATATATACCTTCATAATATGAATATGTACATAGACAGTACATAGTGAAATGCAAGCATATGGCATCGAAATGAAAATAAGAAACAATTTAATATTAAATGTAATATTTATTAGAAATTTCAAACAAATCTTTCAATCCAGCACCTTTGCTAGCTAAAAAACTTATCCCGCCAGTGCTATCACCAGTTTTGCAAAAGTGTTGATAAAGGTGTTTTAGCTTTTCACGAATGATGAGTTAACTTAAGGGAATTTTATTTTGAGTTCGGTCTTCTATCCACAGATATAAAGCCTTTTCCATTTTTTCTAATTTAACATCATGAGTTACAGAGCAAATTTTTGAAGCAATTAGCGCATTTTCACGGATACAATGGCGGATTTTTTCTTCCGATTTCTTGATTGATCGTACCGTTGACTTATTGATTTTATAATGTTTTGCCACTGACGAGATACTTTCACCATTAGAAATTTTGTCTAATAACTGAATTTTACTCGCTAATGTCATCACCTTCTTTGATCTTTTTATAATTTCCTTGTTATTCGTAGCACCTCTGTAGCCAGGAGCGGCAGTGCGTAGCACACGCTTCTCAATTAAACCGGGGTTTGAGCCCGTGACCACCAAATATGGAGGATGCGGAAAGGTCAGGGAACAACCACAGCATATCCCCAGAGCAATATGGCCTTAGTTGCTAATGCTCCTAAATAACAACATAACAATAACAATTGTTATTCGTAGCCATATTTTTGTAAGGGTTAGGAAAGAATTTGTCCACAATAAAGTCACTTTCTTCCGTTAACACACTCGAAAAAGTCTGCACACTGAAAAACTGTAGATTTTTCACTTTTGTAAGCATATCAATTTATAAATTGATAATTTTATTCAATTTATAAGCATATAAATTGAAAGCAAACGACGAAACCTTCCATGACAAGGGCATAGCACATACTGAACAAGGATTTGCGAGAAACATTCACACTCGTGATTTTGTCACCCCTCTTCCCCCCACCCACTGAGCACTGTTTTTACCGGGAAAGATGATTTTAGCCATGCCCATGTTTTTTAAAATGTTCACGGCAATTTAAAATTCACATTTTTTTAGGTTTCATTTTATATTAAATCAGCGACCGCGAATACAGATACTGCAAATAGCGGGGGTTTACTGTATATTATTGACAAAAGTCCATGACCTGCTCAGGCAACCAACCTGCACTACTCAGTGAACTTCATATCTGACTGCACAATTACCCCCAGGTCTTTTTGATTTTCCACCTCATTGAGTGTACCACTACATAGTTGGTTTCTCTTGGGTTGCTGTATTTGTACTTTGCATTTGTCAATTTTAAACTTCAGTTACCACTTCTCAGCCAATCGCCTAACTTTTCTAGATCCTGTTGCAGTAGCATACCGTCTTTACTGTCATTAAAAACCTTGCCAACATTTGTATCATCTGCAAACTTGGACATTAAGCTTGATATACATTCATTGATATCATTGATGAATGCAAAAACGATAATGGGCCCAGTACCGAACCCTGGGGGACTCCACTAATAACATTAGTCCAAGCAGAGCAGTGTCCATTTATTACCAGTCTCTGTAGTCTCCCACTCAACCATCCCTTTATCCATTGCAACAACTTACCCTTAATGCTATACTGCTCCAATTTGTAAAGCAGTCTTCCATATGCA
Organism: Mastigoproctus giganteus; assembly: GCF_048544385.1. NCBI lineage: Eukaryota > Metazoa > Arthropoda > Arachnida > Uropygi > Thelyphonidae > Mastigoproctus > Mastigoproctus giganteus. The sequence continues at coordinate 44,810,159 of NC_143582.1, read as the reverse complement.
ACAGTATCAAAAGCTTTCCTGAAATCCAAGTATCAGGTATCAAAATTATTTTTTGCATCCAGTTCCTTTGTGAACATATCGTAATATCCAATCAAATGCAAGATATGGTCCAATCAGGTCAGACAAATGCAAGATATGGTGCTTTCTTGCACCATATCTTGCACCTTAACAAACCCATGCTGTATCTGAACTATTACAGCAGTCTTATCTAGGTGATCCTGCATCACTTCTTTAACCAGTGACTCCACTATTTAACAGAAGTTAAACTAACAGGTATATAATTATTTGTGTCACCCTTTGAACCCTCCCCTTTGTGAATTGGGGATACATTTGCACATCTCCAGTCCATGGGGACCTCCCCTGAATCTAAGGATGCTCTCATAATTATGGCTAAGGTTTGCTAACTTCCCTTGCTGCCACCTTCAATATAACTGGATAGATTCCATCTGCCCCAGGTGTCTTTTTTATGTGTAACTTCAACAATTTCTCCTCCACTTTGCTCTCCGTTATTACAAAATCATTTAGCTCCCTGTTAGAGTTTAGTAAACTTCTGTCCTCCCCTTCCTTACAGAATTCCTCAGGTGTGAATGTAGATGCAAAATACTCATTCAGCTATCTGAGCAGAATCATCAACAGTTGAACCATCAACATCAAGTGAACTGATGTGATTCATTCCCTTCCTTCTAGCGTTTACATAAGTAAAGATGTCTTTGTTGTTTTTGCTTTGCATCCTTTGCCAAGGATTTCTCGTAATCAGTCTTTGCTTGCCTAACCTCCTTTGTGACTTGATGATTTCAGACTAGCTTATATCTGCCATAGGCTTCTGTGTCGCCTGATAATTTATATGTATCCTACACATTTTTATTCTCTGCCACGAGCCTCATTAGTTCATCTGACATCCAGTTAGGTCTAAATCTTGAACCTGTATTTCTTAGTTGGTATGAAAGCCTAGTAGCTTCCAAGATTAATTCCTTGAAGGCTTCCCATTTAGAATTCACTGTTTTTAACATCATCAGTTGATCTCACTGTATAGAATTTAAAAACAGTCTGAGACCACTGTAGTCATCTTTACAAAAACAAAAATTTTTCCCTTTACCCTTGATGGCAGTTACATCTTTAAGTAAATTCCACATCAATACACTGTGATCACTGTCACTTAGTGGTTCCTTTATCTGTAAATTCTTAATGCAGGAATAATCACTGCTGATAATCAGATCAAGAGTATTACTCCCTCTGGATGCCCCTTTAACATGTTGCTGTAGAAAACATGTCCTCCAATAAATCCACAATGTCTTGCCAGCATGCGAGTGACTAACCCACAAGTTCCAGTCAATATCTGGAAAGTTAAAATCCCCAATTACAAGACATTCTGATTTACAGGCCCACTCTATTTCTCTACACAACTGTTCGTTGTACTCATCAGAGTCGTTAGGCCTATAACATAGTCCTATTCTCATTTTTCTCTTTCCCAGTGCTTATGTTTCACCAAACTGACTCAACATTGCACTGTCTACCCATGTCAACTGGATGCACTTCCTTAGATTTTATGTTTCTTAACTAACAGCATAACTCCTCTTCCTCCCTTCTTGTCCTGTATATCCTTTCCATACACATTGTACTCCCCAAATTCCAATTCTGCACTGCTTATATCTGTGTGACACCATGTCTCTGATATCTTAACAATATCTGCCTTTGATGTCTTGATCAGCACTTCATATTCATCAAATTTATTTACTTCTAGAAGTTTTCCAACCCACCTAACACTGCTTCGATAGTATCAGCAAATATTCTTGTGCCCTTTCTATTTAAGTGTATCCCATACCTGTAGAAGCAGTCTCTCCTGACTTCCACTAGGAATTAGGAAATTAAAGGGAGAGAGGGCACTCCTGTAGAGGCAATCTACCCTCCACAGGTGGGGGCTGTTAAGAACAGTAGGGAGTGTTAAGAGTGGTAGAACCCACCAGGCAAAAAGTTTTTATGGGTGGCAAAGCCCTGTGAGATTAGAAGGGCAACAAAGTATTAGGGCCAGGGTGGGTGCAGGTCACCATCTAGGCTGCTTGGAAAGAATGTGACATCCTCAATCATCAATGTGAATTACACAGTAAAAATAGATGTGTTAAGCAACTATGTCTAATTGTGCTCTGGACAGCAGAACCTCTTCATGCTATTTAACTGGAAGCTGGATTTCCATAGCTGTAGAGCAGGGGTGTCAAACTCATTTGGGCTGTGAGCCATTTCCCATATTAGTTTACCTCAAGCGAGCTGCACATGACCTACAAACCTTGCCACTGTTAAGCCTAAAGATTCTTTTTAATTGCTCAGTTGTTGCTTGTTGCTGATTGATACTTGCAGCTAAGAATGCACTAATAACTAATTGAAAGGAAATAAAAGTCTGAATAAATAACAGAACGAATAATGAAAATCAAGTTTATTCCAGATAATACAATATTTCAATGAGGGAATATACATGAAATTAGACATGTGACCCCGTTTGCTTGCAACCTGCTTTGCAATATTTGGAGTCAAAGATCGAGAAGACACAACCTTCATTATGAAAGAAAGATTAGTGTCAATTAGCCTTGATCTGTGGGCTGTTTTGTTAGCTTTCATATGCGAAAACAGTTGTTCACATAAATATATGCTCCCAAAGTAACAAGAATTTGTGTGGCAAACTTTCTTATCTCTGAGTATTTTTGCCCTAAATATGAGTAGAATTTTAGAATCCCAACTTCTCTGTACTTCTCTTTTAAAATTAAGTCATTCTGTAGATCAATTAGTTCCATTTGTATGGAAATGGGAGCTCTCTTGACATTAAAAGAAAAAGGACAATGAGAAAAATCTCCTTGGTGCTCCTTGAAATCATTAAAGCATCTATCAAATTTGTCTTGAATCTTTTCTATTCTGTTACAATATTTTGAAAGGCTATAACTTTAACTCTGATTTTTCAACTGTTCACACACATAAAAGTAAGTCAGAGTACCTTCTTTTAATTTATTTTGCCATATTATCAACTTTTTTTGGAAACTAGCCAGTGCATCATGCATGTCTGTTATCAACTGATCTTTCCCTTGTAGTCTGATGTTTAGATCATTTTGGTAATATCCACTAGGAAGGCCAGATCTTGTATCCAAGACTGATCCTTCAGAAGTGATACACCGTGACTTTATTTCTAGGAACAGTATTATTTTTTCCAAAAGTAAAAAAAAAAACCTCTTTAGTACATTGTGGTAAGACAACCAACGAACCTCTGTGTAGTATGGCACTTTCCAAGTCCTTAAGAAGGAGAGAAAATTGGCAGTGATTCAGTCCTCTGGACCAGATGAAGTTCAGATTTGGCCACAGTTTTGAGCTCATAGTCCATTTTCAGTATTTTCGAACACAGAACCTGCTAATGAATAATGCAGTGGAAAGACAGCAATTTTTATTTGTCCGGATACTCGTCCTTCAGTTTTGCTTCTAGCGTTGGATTCATGGAAGGTCACTGTGGACTGGAGATGTGCGAATGTATTCTCAAATGACAAAGGGGATTAAAGAGTGACATGAGTAATTACAGACCTGTTACCTTAACTTCTGCTGCAGAGAAAATAATGGAGTCAATGGTTAGACAAGACTACAGTTATTCATAGCATGGGTTTCTTAAGGGGGATATCTTCTCTGACCAATTTGGTTGGACACTATAATGCAGTCACACAGGAACTTTATTAAAAAATATATTTTTGATATCACATGGATTTCAGAAAAGCATTTGATACTTTTGCACATAAAAAACTGCTGTACAAATTGGAACAGTGTGGCATTAAGGGCAAGTTACTGATATGGATAAAAGGATGTTGAGCAAGAGAAGACAGAATGGTAATCAATGGACATCCCTTTGTGGACGAATGTTCTTAATGAAGTACCCCAGGGTTCTGTGTTAGACCCATTGTTGTTTTCTATATTTATCAATGATATTGATGAAGGTATATCAGGCTTACTGATCCAGATTGCAGATGATACAAATGTTGGCTGGGTGGTTAATGACAGTAAGGACAGTATGCAACTGCAAGGAGCTAGAAAAATTAGGCAGACAGGCCAAAAAATAGCAATTGAAGTTTAACGTTGTCAAATGCAAAGTATTGCATATGGGGAGCAGAAACTCTAGAGCATTAGCATTAGCATTAGCATTAGCAGAGGCATATGATGCAAGAAAGCAAGCTTATTCAGCATCAGCCAAAAAAAAAAAAAAACCACTCCCATTTCACCCCTCCGTTCGTTCGAAATACCTGTCCAGTTGAGCTTTAAATTTGTTTAGGCTATCAACTTCAACAACAAGTGATGGAAGTCGGTTCCACCAACCAACCACCCGCTGGCCAAAGGCAAATTTCCGCACATCTATCCGACATCCGTCCTTCCTCAATTTGAATTTATGCCCTCTGAGGTGATTATTCTGAGAAAGATGAAGAATCCCATTGGCATTGAGCATGCTCAAACCATTCAAAGCCTTATACACCTCTATCAGATCACCTCGCCGGTGCCTTGTCTCCAAACTCTGTAATTTGCAAAACTTAAGCCTTTCTTCGTAAGAGCAACCCTTTGTTCCATTTACTAATCTTGTTGCCCTTCTCTGTACCCGTTCCAGCAGCTCTACATCCTTTTTGAAATGAGGCCTCCAGACCTGTATACAGTACTCAAGATGTGGCCTTACCATTGCCTTATACAAGGGAATAATCACCTCCTTATCCCTGCTAGAAAAATTCCTGTATATCATTGACAAGACACCATGAGCTACTCTTGCAGCTCGTCTGCACTGCTCAGAGAACTTCATATCTGCCTGCACAATTACCCCCAGGTCCTTTTCATTCTCCACCACTGTCAGTGTAGTACCGCAGAGTTGATACGTTGCTCTGGGGTTACTGTTTCCCATATGCAGCACTTTACATTTGTCGATGTTAAACCTCATTTGCCACCTCTCAGCCCATCTGTTCAACCTTTCCAGATCCTGTTGCAGCAGCATAGCGTCAGTATTGTCCTTAACGACCCTGCCAACCTTTGTATCATCTGCAAACTTGGACATTAAACTTGATATCCCATCATCAATATCATTCATAAACACCGAAAACAACAACGGACCCAACACTGAACCTTGAGGAACTCCACTAATAACATTAGTCCACGTTGAGCAGTGTCCATTGATTACCACTCTCTGTCTTCTGCCACTCAACCATCCCCTTATCCATAGCAGCAATTTGCCTCCAATGCCACACTGCTCCAATTTGTGCAGCAGTCTTCCATGTGCAACAGTATCAAAAGCCTTTCTAAGATCCAAATATATAATATCAAAGTTATTCCCTGCATCCAGTTCTTTTGTGACTACATCATAGTATCCAATCAAATTGGTCAGGCAAGACCTGCCCTTAACAAAACCATGCTGCGTCTGAGCTATAAATGAATTCTTGTCTAGATGATCCTGCAGTGCTTCTTTAACCAGTGCCTCCATTAATTTACCTGGAACAGAAGTTAAACTAACAGGTCTATAATTACTTGTGTCAGCCTTTGATCCTCCTTTGTGAATTGGGGTTACATTTGCACATCTCCAGTCTATGGGCACCTCCCCTGAGTCCAAAGAAGCTCTCATAATTATGGCTAGGGGTTTGCATACTTCCTTTGCTGCCTCCTTTAATATAACTGGATAGATCCCATCCACCCCAGGTGCCTTTTTTATGTTTATCCTCAACAATCTCTCCTCCACTTTCCTCTCAGTTATTACAAAATCATCCAGCTCACTGCCAATGTTTACTTTACCTACATCATTCTCCTTCCTGAATAACTCCTCATGCGTGAATGTAGATGCAAAATACTCGTTTAGATTGTTAGCCACCTGAGCAGGATCCTCAACTGTTGAACCATCAATATCCAGTGGACCAATCTGATTCATCCCTTTCCTTTTCGAGTTCAAGTATGTAAAGAACTCTTTTCTGTTTTTCTTTGCATCCTTTGCCAAGGATTTTTCATAGTCTGCCTTTGCCTGCCTAATCTCCTTTGTGACTTGGTTACAGACCAACTTATATCTATCATAGGCTTCCATGTCACCCATTAATTTGTATGTATCCCATGCATTTTTCTTCTCTGCCACATGTCTCATTAGTTCATCTGACAACCATTTAGGCCTAAACCTTGAACAATATTTCTTAGTTGGTATGTAAAGCCTGGTAGCCTCCAAGATTAGTTCCTTGAATGCTTCCCATTTTGAGTTTGCTGTTGGTAACATCATCAGTTGGTCCCACTGTATAGAATTTAAATACTGTCTCAGACCATCATAGTCGCCTTTACGAAAACAAAAACCCTTCCCTTTACCTCTGATGGTAGTTACCTCCTTGAGTAAATCCCACTTCAACACACTGTGATCACTGCCACCTAGTGGTTCATTTATCTGCAGGTTCTTAATGCATGAAGAATCACTACTGATAATCAGATCAAGAGTATTGCTCCCTCTTGTTGCCTCACGAACATGCTGATGTAGAAAACAATCATCCAATAAATCCACAAAAGCCTTGCTAGTGTGCGAGTGACCAACCCACAAATTCCAGTCAATATCTGGGAAATTAAAGTCCCCCATTATAAGACTCTCTGATTTACTGGCCCACTCTATTTCCCTGTACAATATCTTATTATACTCATCAGAGTCATTAGGCCTATAGCACACTCCTACTCTCAATTTTGATTTCCCTATGCTTATGTCACACCAAACTGACTCGACACTGCCCTGTCCATCGATGTCGACTGGCTTCACTTCCTTGGACTTTATGTGTTTCTTAATTAATAGCATAACCCCTCCTCCCCTCCTGTCCTGTCTATCCTTTCTATACACATTGTATTCCCCAAAATCCAGTTCCGCATTACTTATATCTGTGTGACACCACGTCTCTGATATCCCAACAATATCTGCCCTTGATGTTTTGAGCAATACCTCAAATTCATCAAATTTATTTACCAAACTCCTAGCATTGGTGTACACGCAGGTATACATGCACCTGTTTCTATTCTTAGCTACCCTAACACAACCCATGTGTTTACTTGTACCGCAATGACTACCAGCAGTCTCTGAAATATCCTGCATCTTGTTTTTCAGACTTCTGCTCATTTCAATAGAAGCAGTGCAAGAATCACTTCCACCTCTGCCACTGGCTACTGTTAATCTATTAGTCCTTGTATCCCCCCCAACTAGCAGTTTTCCGACCCACCTAACACTGCCTCGACAGCATCAGCAAAAATTCTTGCACCCTTTCTATTTAAGTGTATCCCATCCCTGTAGAAGCAATCTCTCCTGTTAACAAGTACAGTCCAGGCTGAAAAAAATTCTACCCCTTGAGCCTTGCACAATCCCTCCAGGGCCGAATTGATCGACAAGGCCCTCATCATATACTCCCTCCTATCGTGTCTGGGCAGAATTGCAGACACTTTCAAGTTCAACCCTAATTCACGGCTTTTTTTCAACAGTGACCTGTACTTGCTAAGTAATTCCGCCGGTCTCCTACTCTTAATATCATTAGTGCCAACGTGTACAACTATATCACCTTTTGTGCCCTTAAAAGATGATATCCGCTCTACAACGTCATCAACCTTTGCCCCTGGCAGACATACCCTGGTCCTATTCCACCTATCCTTTTTACAAAGTATGTTCCCCGTTTCCCTGACAATAGAGTCACCAACAACTACTAGTTCCTGTGGGACCAGCGCATTCTGCCTAGGGGGCTGTTTCTGTGTTGCCTGATGACCAAGTGCAAGCTCTGGCGTTGATGTGGGCAGCTGAGAGCTTGATGGGCCCCTCAATTTATTTCCTTCGAGGGCATCCACCCTGTCCTTCAAGCTCTCATAAAGGCCCATAACAACGCTGAGTTGTCGCCTGATTTCCTTGCACTCCTTACATCGTGCACACACAAAGACATCCCCCTTGGCAGTATCATGTCCCGTACCCGACTGCTCCGCAAACATCAAGCAAACAGTGCATTTTAATAGACTGTGATTCAGAGGGCAACTGCCCCCCTCAGTTCTCCCCTGAACCACAGCACTCCCATTAGCTTGAGCCTTTTGCTTTGCTGCTCTGGTCAGAGTCATGATTCCGATTTAATTCAATAAAATTCAAAACAAAAATTAAATCCTTAAGTTATATCCCAAAACAGTTATGTTATATATATATTTTTTTCGGTATCTAGTGTTTTCTACGAGTTCCCTTTATACAACTTCCGTATCACGTGTACCACTATAGTTATGTATTAATTATTTGTTACGATTAAGTCGTTATATATATATATATATATATATATATATATATAGAGTTAAAAGTACAATTTAATTGACAATAAAGTTTATCAAGATTAATAGATTTACTGATTAATTGACAATATTATATTATGCACTATACGACACTAAGCTTATGCTATCGTGTAAAAATGGCGGGAATTCACGAACGGTATTTCTACGGACTCGTAAGTATTGATTAGCTTCCAAATCTCGCTATCTCAATTTAGAATAAGCTAAGGATCCTGACTAGGTCTATAATCTACTTATAGAAGATAATTTGATATAACAGTTGGTTAATAAATCGACTAAATTTGGTTAAAAAAAAAATTTGGTTTGTGACACGTGGATTTGATACCGTTACCGATACTAAGTAATATCTACAAAATCTCTGTCTAAGTTAAACTTTAAACTAAGTATCGTAACTAGGAATATAAAGCTACTCTAGAAAATAAGTTAATATGACAATTTAAACTAATAAAGCAGAAAATAAATCAGGAAACACTTCTCTGTTTGAAGAGCTTTAAGGAGCAATGTCCGCACAGGTATAGTATAGAGTAGTGAAAAATGAGAAAGAACTGGGGGTAATTGGGCAGTCAGATATGAAGTTCTCTGAGCAATACAGACAGGCTGCCAGGACAGCTCAATGATATACAGAAATTTTTCTAGTAGGGGATAAGTAGGTGATTATCCCATTGTATAAGACAATGGTAAGACTGCATCTCATACTGCCTACAGGTCTGGAGGCCTTAGTTTAGGAAGGATGTAGAACTGCTAGAACAAGCACAGAGGTCAATGAAATTGGCAAGGAAAACAAAGGGATTCCATTATCAACAAAGGCTTCAGTTCTGCAAATTGCAATGTCTGGAGAATAGATATGTGCAAGGTGATATGATTGAGATGTTTAAGGCTTTGAATGGATTGAGCAAGCTCAGTGCTGATGAGATTCTTTCTTCTGCTCAGACTATGCACACGAGGGGTCATAAATTCAAATTGAGGAAGGACAATTGCAGAATAGATGTACGTAGTTTGCCTTTAGCCAGCAGGTGGTTGATTGCTAGAACGAATTTCTATCTGTTGTTGTGGAGGTTGATAACTTAAATAAATTCAAGAAGTAGGCAAACTATTGGAGGGAATGGATAGGTGATGTAAAAGCTTGCTTCCTTGCATCATTTGCCACTACTAATACTGCTATTAATAATACATATGCCAATGCACAAACCAACAACAACAACAATACCTCATTTAACAACCAAATACAGGTAACCATCACATAACACAGTTTTGCACAACATTATAAACTGTTGTGTTGTGCAAAACTGTGTTATACGGGACTAAGAAAAAGTACAAAAAGGGGAGATTACGTTCCAAAAGCTAACAAATATACACTATTTCTTTAACAAAATGTTAACAAAGCTAACAAAAATACACCATTCTAGATTTTGTGTATATTCTACTCTCTTTAAAAAAATCAGTAATCTGGGTTTGTTTGCTTTTGCTTGATAAATCTTTCTGAATTTCACTGTATGGAACTAAGCATTTTTGAAGCTCCCTTTTGAACTTTGGGCTCCTTTCATTCACGAATCTGCATTCAAAAAATAAGATTCTAATTGCTCGGCTAACTTTATGCCTTCCCGTATGCTTTTTAGTGCAAAATTTGGAAGTTTAGTATTTTCATCTGCGCTATCAATCTTCTGAATTGATTTGATTTTTCCTCCGATGCCATTTCCACCAAATCTGCTTCACCAGCTTCTTTTTCTACCAATAATTCTTGAATGTCTTTAGTAATTATATCTTTTTTAAAATTTTTTTAGGAGCATTGGCAACTAAGGCCATGTTATTGTCTATGAATTGCATGTGTCCCAAGGTCAATTTTCTGTTTTAATGGACAAAAAACTACCCTGTCTATGTGAGGTTTACCGAAATTCTCTAACCATGTTAGAGCAAAACCATGTTATATAAGTACCATGTTGTGCGAGGATTTCTGCAATTTATCAATCGTGTTACAGCGAAACTGTGTTGTAGAAGTAACGTGTTATACGGGAGTTGCCTGTAGTAATTTTAACAAACACAAAAAAGCTACATGGCAAACTATTATTCTTACCAAAGTTATTCTGGAAGCTATTAAGCTTCTTATACTAATAACAGGATATTGATCAAAGTATAGATCAAACTGGATGTCAAAAGAACTGATGGCTTCATGTGGCAGAGATGCAAGATACAGGATGATTATAGAAGGGGGGAGGGTTCAGAAAAGATTAATATTCACCCAGAAGTAGTTTTGACAGAAAGATTCAATTATTTTTGTTTGATACCTTGAAATCTCTGTAGCAACAACACAAATTATGGTTTCAGTCTGACAATTCATTTTTCTTCTTTGCAGCACTGAATGAAGTGAACTGTTAATGGATTGTTTGTTATTTGGTTTTTAGGAGCATTAGACTAAGGCCATATTGCTCCAGGGATATGAGGTGGTCATTCTCTGACCTTTCCACATCCTCCGTATTTGGTGGGCACGGGCTTGAACCCCGGTCTAATCAAGAAGCGTGTGCTACGCACTGATGCTCCTGCCCACCTGGCTACGGAGGCGACACTGTTAATGGAGAAAGTGTAATAGAGATCAGTGATTCGTTTCTCTTTCTGCAAGGGAAATCACCCAAAACAATCCATGAAGAAATGGTTGCTGTTTATGGAGAAGACTGCCCAGGTTACAGTGTTGTCACACATTGGTATAAAAAATTCAAATGAACCTCAGTGTGTGTTGAAGGAATCCCAGGATGTCCAACAACTGCTGTAACAGAAGAAAGTGTTGCAAAAATTGAAGCATTAATCCTGGAAGACTGCCATATTAGCATCAAAGAACTATCTGCAGAGAGCCGAATTAGTGTCATCATCCATCAACAGTTGTATAAGTAAAGTGTCTGCTAGATAGTTTCCCAGACTTCTGACTCCTTACCAGAAGAAGGAAATGGCACAATGTGCATGTGAAATGTTGTCAACATGTCAGAAGAGCAAGAGGAGTTCCTGAACTGAACAAATATCAAAACGATGGAAGCATGCAGAATCAACAACCCCCTGGAAAGGCAAAAGTGCTGGCAAGTGTTGTCAGTTTTTTGGGTTCAGCATGGTGTAATACTAACATATTACCTTCAAAAGGGCTGTACTGTGATGGCGAAGTATTATTCCAATCTCCTCACATAAGGCTATGTGCTGCTATAAAAGAAAAAAGACAGGGAAAGCTATCAAAACTTGTGCGCCTGCTCCACGATAATGTCCCTGTGCATTCCTAGCATGCTGCAGTGAGATGTGCCCATGAACATGGGAGTAAAATGTTTCTGCATCCTGCACCTGGATTTCTTCCTCTTTCCTGCCCTGAAGTCCTTTCTTTGAGGGAAACATTTTGCTGATGATGATGAGATAATTTCTGTTGCCAAGTCGTGGGTTGAAGGACAGTCAGAGGACTTCTACAAAACTGATGTTTGTTTGTTTGTTATTTGGTTTTTGGGAGCATTAGCAACTAAGGCCATATTGCTCCGGGATATGTGGTGGTCATTCCCTGACTTTTCTGCATCCTCCGTATTTGGTGGTGATGGGCTCGAACCCCGGTCTAATCAAGAAGCGTGTGCTACGCACTGCTGCTCCTTCCCACCTGGCTACGGAGGCACCTACAAAACTGACCTGCTGAAGTGTATCAAGAGGTGGCAAAAATGTGTCATTTTGTCTTGTGACTATGTTGAAAAGGCACAATACATGGTGTTTGTTTTAATCTTCTATCACAACTACTTCTGGACAAATATGAATCTTTCTTGAACTGTCCCCTCATAAATTATCAGGATAGATACCTTGAATCCTACAGTAAATAATAAATTTTTGATTGATTAATTACTAATTTATTAACCAATAATATATAGAAGTAATTCTTTTCACCTCAGTGCATATATTTCAAAACACTCTTCGTTCAACTTTTTATAATGTTCTTTACTTATTTCCTTTTGAATTTTAATAAAAATTGAAATGCAACATTTATTTTACAGATCTTCTGTCAATAATAACATAAACTAATAATTAATTTGTTTTTTATTATATTTAGTAAATTAATAACAAAACAAACAAGCTCATCAAAGAGCAACCATTTAAGTATGCACAGTGATTAAACTGAGAATTTTTCTTTTCTGCACATCCTCCATATTGCTCATTCATTCCTCCAATCAGTGTGTGTGTACCTAAACAAACAAAGTTTGGCACTTCAGCTACAATATATGGATAACCTATGTGATAAACATTAAAAAAAATAAGTAAATAAAAAATAATAATTGACGGATTTCTGTTCATCTGATTTTAAGGAAATTTGGGATGGCTTAACAAATCTTTTTTAAAGAGTCAAATATAAATGTTTATGAAAATTCGTCCACTGGAGTTGAGTTTCTTCATGCAGATGAACAGACAGCAAAGAAAGTAGGTATTTTATTAGTATTCATATTAGTAGTGACAAATGATGCAAAAAAGCAAGCTTATTCAACAAGTTGCCCAGCCAACAGTTTGCCCAGTTCTTCCTTGAATTTATTCAAACTATTCACTTCCAACAACAACAGATGGAAGTTTGTCCCAACAATCAACCACCCATTGGCCCAAAAGCAAAATCCCACACATCTATCCTTCAACCATCCTGCCTCAATTTGAATTTATACACCCCTCATGCACGTAGTCTGAGCAAGAGGTAGAAGCCAATCAGCATTGAGTTTTTCAAGCAATTCAAAGCCTTAAACACTTCAATCATATCACCTTGCCTAGTCTCCAGATTCTGAAATTTATAGAACTGAAGCTTTTCTTGGTAAGCACCCTTTTGTTTCCTTCACTAATCTTTTTGTCCTTCTCTACACCCATTCCAGCAGATCTACATCCTTCCTAAAATGTGGCTTCCAGACCTGCATGTAGTACTCAGAATGCGGTCTCACCATTGTTTTGTAAATTGGGTTAATAATCTCCTTATCCTTGATAGCAAAATTCCCGTATATCAGTGACAAAACCTTATGGCTGTCCTAGTAGATGTCTGCACTGCTCAAAGAATGTCATATCCAACTGCTCAATTACCACAGGTCTTTTTTTTCGTTTTTCACTACCCTGAGTGTAGTATCACACAGTTGGTAAGTTAATCTGGGATTACTGCTACCTATATGCAGTACCTTGCATTTGTTAAGGTTAAATTTCAATTGCCATTTTTCAGCTTATCTGCCTAATTTTTTCTAGATCTTGTCGCTATTGCAACAAGATTTAGAAAATATCCATCCACTGGTAGTTGAGTTTTTCATACACATGGACAGACATAATAAAGAAAATAGGCAGAAAATATATTTGTGCCCATAAGAATGGTCGCGAATTCAACATAAAATATTAAGCATATCAAAATTAATCTTTTGTAGTACATACAGTGAATATACGAGATTAAGCATGCTACTACAGATTTTGAGAAATTATTAGCTAAGAATGCAAAGAATAGTAAGCACAAAATTCTTTGCTTATGCTAGCAGAAAAAAAAAGGAATAAATCATATCAGTCCATTTAATATTCATGATAACAGTACTAATGATCCTGAATTGGTTACTGATAAGCTAAATATTTTGCATCCATAGTCATGCAGATGTAAGAAGTTTTAAGATTTAAAGACACCAAGCAGGCAAAAGAGGTCATCAAAACTTTAAAAGTTACTAAAGACTGGAGATATGAAAATGTCTGTTTTCCAAAAGATATTTTTTTTTGGTAGTTGTTGGCGCATCGGCTTCTGTGGCCATAATGCACCTCCCAAGGTTTTTGCAGTACTTTGAATCAAGCCCGAGGCGGGATTCGAACCCACGACCTTTGGGTTGCTCGGTCGGCACTTTACCCACCCGGCTCCAAAAGATATTACCTCTGCAATTCTCAGAGGGTGAAATCACAGATTTAAGCATAAATGAAATCAATCATTGGCTTGAGGCCTCACTGTCTTTGGTGAGGAGGACTCCCCATTTCCCTTTGTGAGGGTAACAAATGTTTAATTATATATTTTGGGACATCTTTACATGCTTTGCCTTAGAGTCATGTTATATTTAAATCAGAGTTCAGATTTCAATATAGTGCAATTTAAATATACGTAGGGACTGCATGATTGACACGCAGGTAGAAAAATTTAATTTCACTGTGAAATTAAATTTTACTTTATTTTCATAGCAAATTTAATTTCACTATGAAATTAAATTTTGCTTTAATACAATACTCATTTATGAATCACTTGAAATTGTTTGCATGATAAAAATAAAGTATATAAACTTACAATGTAAAATATGATATTTCTGATTAAGCTTTTGAACAGGTACAAATAATTCAAACAAAGTTTATTTCAATGAATTGAATATCTTTTCAATTAATGTAATTTTTAATATCATGAATCCATATGTGTTCCAACTCATTTTAGAAGTACAACACATTCAATCTGTAGCAGCTGCTTAAAAAAATCATCACTAAAGACAATTAGCAAGAAAACATATATAATTTTAGCTTTTATAAACATTTTCACATTTCTGCATATCTCTCACCTTAGCATTTCTTCAATAGTTATGGTAATAACAACAGTTAGGCTTATATACGTTGAAAACAGATCATCACACCTAAACTTTTACTCTAAATAGTAGTAGTAGTAGTAGTAGTAGTGGCACATGATGCAAGAAAGCAAGTGTAGGAGCTTATGCAGCATCAGCCAAAAAAAAAAAAAAAAAAAAAAACACACCATTCCCTCCAAATGCCTGTCCAGTTCCTCCTTAAATTTATTTAACCTATAAACTTCTACAATGACAGATGGAAGTTTGTTCCAGCAATTAACCACCCGCTGGCTAAAGGCAAATTTCCGCACATCTATTCTACATCTGTCCTTTCTTAATTTGAACTTATGTCCCCGTAGGTTGGTAATCTGAACAAGTGGAAGGATCCCATCAGAATTCAGCGTGCTCAACCCATTCAAGGCCTTATAGACCTCAATCAGATCACCGCGCAGGTGCCTAGTCTCCAGCCACTGCAATTTGCAGAACTTAAGCCTCTCTTGGTAAGAGAATCCCTTCATTCCCCTCACCAATCGTGTTGCTCTTCTCTGTACACGCTCAAGCAAATCTACATCCTTCCTAAAATGAGGCCTCCAGACCTGTACGCAGTACTCAAGGCGTGGCCTGACCATTGCCTTATACAGAGGGACAATCACCTCCTTTTCCCTGCTAGCAAAATTCCTATATATCATTGACAAAACCCCATTACCCGCCCTAGCAGCCTGTCTGCACTGCTCAGAAAACTTCATATCTGACTGCACAATTACTCCCAGGTCTTTTTCATTTTCTACCACCTTAAGTGTAGTACCACACAGTTGGTACGTTTCTCTGGGGTTACTTCTACCCATATGCAGTACTTTGCATTTGTCAAGGTTGAACTTCAGTTGCCATTTCCTAGCCCATCTGCTCAAATTATCTAGATCCTGTTGCAGTAGCACACTGCCATTACTGTCATTAACAACCCTGCCAACCTTTGTGTCATCTGCAAACTTCGACATTAAGCCTGATATACCTTCATCAATATCATTGATAAATACACAAAACAACAGTGGACCCAACACCGAACCCTGTGGGACTCCACTAATAACATTAGTCCACGAAGAGCAGCACCCATTGATTACCACCCTCTGTCTTCTCCCACTTAACCATCCTTTTATCCATTGTAGCAACTTACCCTTAATACCATTCTGCTCCAATTTGTACAGTAGTCTTCCATGCGCAACAGTGTCGAAAGCTTTCCTGAAATCCAAGTATATGATATCAAAATTATTTTTTGCATCCAGTTCCTTTGTGACCACATCATAATAAGCAATCAAATTTGTCAGACAAGACTTTCCCTTAACAAACCCATGCTGTGTTTGAATTATTGCTGCAGTCTTGTCTAGATGATCCTGCAATGCATCTTTAACCAGCGACTCCATTATTTTACCCGGAACAGAAGTTAAACTAACTGGTCTGTAATTACTCGTGTCACCCTTCGATCCACCTTTGTGAATTGGGGACACATTTGCACATCTCCAGTCCGTGGGAACCTCCCCTGAGTCCAAGGATGCTTTCATAATTATGGCTAAGGGTTTGCTTAGTTGCTTTGCCGCCTCCTTTAAAATAACTGGATAGATCCCATCCACCCCAGGTGCCTTTCTTGTGTTTAACTTCAACAATTTCTCCTCCACTTTGCTCTCAGTTATTACAAAATCATTAAGCACACTGCTACAATTTGATAACCTTCTTCCATTTTCAAATTGTAATAATTCCTCACGTGTGAATGTAGATGCAAAATACTCATTCAGTTTGTTTGCTATCTGAGCAGGATCATCAACAGTCGAACCATCAATGTCAAGTGGACCAATCAGATTCATCCCCCTTCCTTTTAGAGTTTATATAAGTAAAGAAATCCTTGCTGTTTTTCTTAGCATCTTTTGCCAAAGATTTCTCGTAATCCGCCTTCGCCTGCCGAACCTCCTTTGTGACCTGATTACAGACTAGCTTATATCTGCCACAGGCTTCTGCATCACCTGATAATTTATATGCATCCCATGCATTTTTCTTCTCTGTCACGAGTCTCATTAGTTCATTTGATAACCATTTAGGCCTAAACCTTGAACGATATTTCTTAATCGGTATATAAAGTCTAGTAGCTTCCACGATTAATTCTTTGAATGCTTCCCACTTAGAATTTACTGTTTGTAACATCGTCAGTTGATCCCACTGTACAGAACTTAAAAACTGTCTGAGACCACTGTACTCCCCTTTACGGAAGCAAAAACCCTTTCCTTTACCCCTGACGGTAGTTACCTCTTTGAGTAAATCCCACTTCAGCACACTGTGATCACTGCCACCTAGTGGTTCCTTTATCTGCAAATTCTTAATACACGAATGATCACTGCTGATAACCAGATCAAGAGTGTTACTTTCTCTGGTTGCCTCTCGAACATGCTGCTGCAGAAAACAATCATCCAATAAATCCACAAAAGTCTGACTAGTGTGTGAGTGACCAACCCACAAGTTCCAGTCAATATCTGGGAAGTTAAAATCCCCCATTATAAGACATTCTGATTTATTGGCCCACTCTATTTCTCTGTACAATTGTTCATTGTACTCATTCAAGTCATTAGGCCTATAACACACTCCTACTCTTATTTTTCCTTTCGCAGTGCTTATCTCACACCAAACTGACTCAACAGAGCACTGTTCATCTATATTAACTGGGTGCACTTCCTTTGATTTTATGTTTTTCTTAATTAACAGCATAACACCCCCTCCCTTTCTGTACACATTGTACTCCCCAAATTCCAGTTCTGCATTCCTTATATCTTTGTGACACCACGTCTCTGCTATCCCAACAATATCCGCCTTTGATGTCTTGACCAACACTTCAAATTCATCAAATTTATTTACTATACTTCTAGCATTGGTATACATGCAAGCATACATGCTCCTATGCCTATTTTTTATTTTTATGGTTATTTTTTATTTTTAATTTAGATAAAGAGTTTTTGTGGATTTTACTTACGATAGGTAAAACCGTTATTTCGTTCCATTTTTGTAGCCATTGTTTTTGGATATAGTGGTAGGGAATTCAAATTTTTTAATTGAGGTAGCTAGGTAGCTCTAACGCATAATTATATAGTAATACGCTTAATACACAGTAATATGCTTCACTGTTTCTATTTAATAGTTTCTATTCAAATACTATTGATATTTAATTTATTGATTTTATTAATTTAAACTACCATGCCCCAGACTAGAGCAGCAAAGCAACGGGCACAAAGTGGCAGGAGTGCTGTGAATCGGGGGAGAACTGAGGGGGGCAATTCTCCAACGCATCACAGCCTAAAAAAATGTGCAACTTGTGAAATGTTTGCCGAACTCTCTGGAACGGAACATGATATTGCCATGGGGGATGTCTTTGTGTGTGCGCGATGTAAGGAGTGTAAGGAAATCAGGCGACAACTCAGCGTTGTTATGGGCCTATATGAGAGTTTGAAGGACAGGGTGGATGCCCTCGAAAGATCTAAATTGAGGGGCCCATCAGGCTCTCAGCTGCCCAACTCAACGCCAGAGCTCACTCCTGGGCATCAGGCAACACAGCGGCAATCTCCAAAGCAGAATGCGCTGGTCCCAAAGGAACTAGTTATTGTTGGTGACTCTATTGTCAGGGAGACGGGGAATATATTTTGTAAAAAGGATAGGTGGAACAGGACCAGGGTATGTCTGCCAGGGGCAAAGGTTGATGACGTTGTAGAGCAGATATCATCTTTCAAGGGCACAAAAGGTGATATAGTTGTACACGTTGGCACTAATGATATTAAGAGTAGGAGACCGGCGGAATTACTCAACAAGTACAGGTCACTGTTGAAAAAAAGATGTGAATTAGGGTTGAACTTGAAAGTGTCTGCAATTCTGCCCAGACACGATAGGAGGAAGTATGTGATGAGAGCCTTGTCGATCAATTTGGCCCTGGAAAGATTGTGCAAGGCTCAAGGGGTAGAATTTTTTTCAGCCTGGACTGTACTTGTTAACAGGAGAGATTGCTTCTACAGGGATGGGATACATTTAAATAGAAAGGGTGCAAGAATATTTGCTGATGCTATCGAGGCAGTGTTAGGTGGGTCGGAAAACTGCTAGTTTGGGGGGATACAAAGACTAATAGTTTAACAGTAACCGCAGGCAGAGGTGAAGGTGATTCTTGCACAACTTCTATTAGAATAAGAAGCGACCTGGAGCGAGGGGTGTTGGGGGTTTCAGGGACGGATGGCAGTCATCATGGAATAGTTGGGTATATGGGATGTGTTAGGGTAACACGGAATAGGCATAGGAGCATGTATGCTTGCACGTATACCAATGCTAGAAGTATAGTAAATAAACTTGATGAATTTGAAGTGTTGGTCAAGACATCAAAGACGGATATTGTTGGGATAGCAGAGACGTGGTGTCACACAGATATAAGGAATGCTGAACTGGAATTTGGGGAGTACAATGTGTACAGAAAGGATAGACAGGACAGAAAGGGAGGGGGTGTTATGCTGTTAATTAAGAAAAACATAAAATCAAAGGAAGTGCACCCAGTTAATATAGATGAACAGTGCTCTGTTGAGTCGGTTTGGTGTGAGATAAGCACTGCGAAAGGAAAAATAAGAGTAGGAGTGTGTTATAGGCCTAATGACTTGAATGAGTACAATGAACAATTGTACAGAGAAATAGAGTGGGCCAGTAAATCAGAATGTCTTATAATGGGGGATTTTAACTTCCCAGATATTGACTGGAACTTGTGGGTTGGTCACTCACACACTAGTCAGACTTTTGTGGATTTATTGGATGATTGTTTTCTGCAGCAGCATGTTCGAGAGGCAACCAGAGAAAGTAACACTCTTGATCTGGTTATCAGCAGTGATCATTCGTGTATTAAGAATTTGCAGATAAAGGAACCACTAGGTGGCAGTGATCACAGTGTGCTGAAGTGGGATTTATTCAAAGAGGTAACTACCGTCAGGGGTAAAGGAAAGGGATTTTGCTTCCGTAAAGGGGAGTACAGTGGTCTCAGATTGTTTTTAAATTCTGTACAGTGGGATCAATTGACGATGTTACAAACAGTAAATTCTAAGTGGGAAGCATTCAAAGAATTAATCGTGGAAGCAACTAGACTTTATATACCGATTAAGAAATATCGTTCAAGGTTTAGGCCTAAATGGTTATCAAATGAACTAATGAGACTCGTGACAGAGAAGAAAAATGCATGGGATGCATATAAATTTCCAGGTGACGCAGAAGCCTGTGGCAGATATAAGGCTAGTCTGTAATCAGGTCACAAAGGAGGTTCGGCAGGCGAAGGCGGATTACGAGAAATCTTTGGCAAAAGATGCTAAGAAAAACAGCAAGGATTTCTTTACTTATATAAACTCTAAAAGGAAGGGGATGAATATGATTGGTCCACTTGACATCGATGGTTCGACTGTTGATGATCCTGCTCAGATAGCAAACAAACTGAATGAGTATTTTGCATCTACATTCACACGTGAGGAATTATTACAATTTGAAAATGGAAGAAGGTTATCAAATTGTAGCAGTGTGCTTAATGATTTTGTAATAACTGAGAGCAAAGTGGAGGAGAAATTATTGAAGTTAAACATAAGAAAGGCACCTGGGGTGGATGGGATCTATCCAGTTATTTTAAAGGAGGCGGCAAAGCAACTAAGCAAACCCTTAGCCATAATTATGAGAGCATCCTTGGACTCAGGAGAGGTTCCCACGGACTGGAGATGTGCAAATGTGTCCCCAATTCACAAAGGTGGATCGAAGGGTGACACGAGTAATTACAGACCAGTTAGTTTAACTTCTGTTCCGGGTAAAATAATGGAGTCGCTGGTTAAAGATGCATTGCAGGATCATCTAGACAAGACTGCAGCAATAATTCAAACACAGCATGGGTTTGTTAAGGGAAAGTGTTGTCTGACAAATTTGATTGCTTATTATGATGTGGTCACAAAGGAACTGGATGCAAAAAATAATTTTGATATCATATACTTGGATTTCAGGAAAGCTTTTGACACTGTTGCGCATGGAAGACTACTGTACAAATTGGAGCAGAATGGTATTAAGGGTAAGTTGCTACAATGGATAAAAGGATGGTTAAGTGGGAGAAGACAGAGGGTGGTAATCAATGGGTGCTGCTCTTCGTGGACTAATGTTATTAGTGGAGTCCCACAGGGTTCGGTGTTGGGTCCACTGTTGTTTTGTGTATTTATCAATGATATTGATGAAGGTATATCAGGCTTAATGTCGAAGTTTGCAGATGACACAAAGGTTGGCAGGGTTGTTAATGACAGTAATGGCAGTGTGCTACTGCAACAGGATCTAGATAATTTGGGCAGATGGGCTAAGAAGTGGCAACTGAAGTTCAACCTTGACAAATGCAAAGTACTGCATATGGGTAGAAGTAACCCCAGAGAAATGTACCAACTGTGTAGTACTACACTTAAGGTGGTAGAAAATGAAAAAGACCTGGGAGTAATTGTGCAGTCAGATATGAAGTTTTCTGAGCAGTGCAGACAGGCTGCTATGGCGGGTCATGGGGTTTTGTCAATGATATATAGGAATTTTGCTAGCAGGGAAAAGGAGGTGATTGTCCCTCTGTATAAGGCAATGGTCAGGCCATGCCTTGAGTACTGCGTACAGGTCTGGAGGCCTCATTTTAGGAAGGATGTAGATTTGCTTGAGCGTGTACAGAGAAGAGCAACACGATTGGTGAGGGGAATGAAGGGATTCTCTTACCAAGAGAGGCTTAAGTTCTGCAAATTGCAGTGGCTGGAGACTAGGCACCTGTGCGGTGATCTGATTGAGGTCTATAAGGCCTTGAATGGGTTGAGCACGCTGAATTCTGATGGGATCCTTCCACTTGTTCAGATTACCAACCTACGGGGACATAAGTTCAAATTAAGAAAGGACAGATGTAGAATAGATGTGCGGAAATTTGCCTTTAGCCAGCGGGTGGTTAATTGCTGGAACAAACTTCCATCTGTCGTTGTAGAAGTTGATAGGTTAAATAAATTTAAGGAGGAACTGGACAGGCATTTGGAGGGAATGGTGTGATTTTTTTTTTTTTTTTTTTTTGGCTGATGCTGCATAAGCTCCTACACTTGCTTTCTTGCATCATGTGCCACTACTACTACTACTACTACTACCCTAACACATCCCATATACCCAACTATTCCATGATGACTGCCATCCGTCCCTGAAACCCCCAACACCCCTCGCTCCAGGTCACTTCTTATTCTAATAGAAGTTGTGCAAGAATCACCTTCACCTCTGCCTGCGGTTACTGTTAAACTATTAGTCTTTGTATCCCCCCAAACTAGCAGTTTTCCGACCCACCTAACACTGCCTCGATAGCATCAGCAAATATTTCTGCACCCTTTCTATTTAAGTGTATCCCATCCCTGTAGAAGCAATCTCTCCTGTTAACAAGTACAGTCCAGGCTGAAAAAAATTCTGCCCCTTGAGCCTTGCACAATCTTTCCAGGGCCGAATTGATCGACAAGGCTCTCATCATGTACTCCCTCCTATCATGTGTGGGCAGAATTGCAGACACTTTCAAATTCAACCCTATTTCACGGCTTTTTTTCAACAGTGACCTGTACTTGTTGAGTAATTCCGCCGGTCTCCTACTCCTTAATATCATTAGTGCCAACGTGTACAACTATATCACCTTTTGTGCCCTTGAAAGATGATATCCGCTCTACAACGTCATCAATCTTTGCCCCTGGCAGACATACCCTGGTCCTGTTCCACCTATCCTTTTTACAAAGGATGTTCAAATCAACATACAATGTCTGCTTATAATAATGAAAATTGCATTATCATATAAAATATAGATATTATATTAAAATTACACAAACTAACCTTTTCAAGGGTTCCACTATTACTCGATGGGTAATTTGACTCTAAAAAAAAAAAATAAATAAAAAATATGTAAATATCAAACTTATACATTCAGGTACACATGCACGCACGCACACACTAATAATAAAATTCCACTACGAGAGAATATCAAAAAGTTCATACCTTTACCTAGAAATAATAGCCCTAGAAAGGTGAAACTTCAGAGGAACTTTAATCCTTTTCTATGTACTCTTTGTGTATAGTAACACACTTCTCCCATCTATGGATCAACTGTTTAATGCCTTGATCACAGAAGTCCGCACGTTTTGCCCGAACCCACGATTCCACTTGGTTGATAATTCCAGTGGAAGTGGGCTTACACTGCTTTGACATGTCTTTAGTCTCCGGATCATACTGGTACACCCAGCATTTGTCATTTGTCATCAACAGATCAAAAAAAGTTCTCAACATCTGCATTACACAAATCCAACAGTTGGCGAGAACATTGCTTCTGCAAAGGCATCAGTAATCTTGGAACCCATCATGCGGAGACCTTAGACATGTGCAGATGGTCATGCAAAATGCTGTGGGCAGATCCATAACTAATTTCTACTGCATTTGTGATGCAATGAATTGTCACACATCTGTCACTCAGCACTAGCTGCTCAACCTTTGCAACCATCTCACTGTCTGTGGATGTTGATGGCCTTCCTTATCTTGGATCATCAAAGACACTTGTATGACTGCACTGGAACTCCCGTTTCCACTTTTTTTACAGTGTCATAGGATTTCCTGAGCTTTCTTGCCCTACAAATGCAGGAACTTGATCACTGCTTGATACTCCACTTTGTCAACCATAGCGTCATGGTGGCAAAAAAATCTTGACTTAAGCCCAGTGCTTCTTTCTGATTGCAACTTCAAGAGCTTGTTGCACCACCACCAGGGTACAACGTCGGCACTACAGGTAACCAACGGCAAACTGCCAATTAAATACAAAATACTGTACAATTACTTTCAGTATTGTAGAAGGAATGGTACTGCAGCACAGTTCAACCAGTTTTCTGTTAACCTGGACATGCCAGTGAAAGAAAACAACACTAGATTAAGAAACCAGTTCCTCCAGGAGTGGCAAAATGAATGGACTAATGGAAATGCTGGAAGAATTACTACCTTTTTTATACCTCAAGTTGCTGAATTTGACAAAAAACATTTACCCTCGTTTAACCCAGGTCTTCACCTAACTTTCCTTCTATCCAGGCATGGCAGCCTAAACTCAAAGTTATTTACTCCAGGTTTGGCTGCATCTCATCTATGTAAATGTGGCTCACAGGAGACAGTTCAACATGTAATCTTAGAATGCCAATTTTATGTAAATATTCAATTTGAGCTTCAGATATTGATGGAAGTTTATGATGTAAATAACTTCAAGTTTTTAGAATGTAAAGAAAATTATCAGGCACTAGCTAACTTTGCAGACAACGTTTTCTGCAGAAGGAAAGGACTTGAAGAACTGAGTATAATTATGTTATTAGGGTACTATCACTGTATATAGTTACCTTGGTATTAACTGTACTGTTATATAGCTAATATAAGGTATCGGGTCTGGTTTCCAAATTCTGGAAATTAAAAGGATGCTAAAGGCTTCTGGATAAACAGAAGATGTGCTGTTAAGAGCTTGTTGCACCACCAGGGTACAATGTCGGCACTGCAGGTAATTCAAAAGAAGAATGACTAGGCTCTTGTGTTCAAGAGCTATTGGACCTCTAAGCATAGATTCCAGTGAAACAATGGAGGACTTTTAAAAGACATTCCAACTTAAGAGGCATAGTTCCCCACATACAAGAGCTCAAGTGACCGTCTAACTTAGAAATCAACCAGATCATGGAGGATGACTAATGATCAGTTAAACCCTCAAGTTTGTAATAGTGGTACTGGGTCTTTATACCGTACATGCTAATGGACAAAGGAAACTCCATTTTTACTAGAACATCTAGATCCCCTGGTCTTAATACATTTAGTCATAGGACCTCTGATGGATTGGAAATTGCTGGATGGGCATATTGTTGGATGAACTGTATTAATTGATGACATTTGTCATGAACCGTATTAACGTTGACATTTTTGTCATTGTATTGAATAGATGCATTAAATACCAAAATTGAAGTAATACCTGTCGGATTCCTCAGATTGTAAATGACTTGCCTAAACTAAACTGGTTATTGAAGACTAGTATATTCGATAATCACATGTATTCACTGGCAGAAACACCCTCTCAGGGACGTTTGATAAGTCTTTCAATTCTAACAAGTTGCACCGTACTGTCGAAATTGTTTAAACTTCTGATGCTAGCAACGTCGAAACAGTGGTGTATTCTGACTGGAGTTGTAAAATCTGTCTGAATAGCTAACTGTGAGCTATTGGTAATAGTAAATGGCAGTGCAAATAATTTGCTATAGCCTCATTTGCTTGGCCTTGCTGTTATTGTTTTGCATAAATGTCGATGTGCCAAGTTCACTGTTCGGTCGGCAGTGTCCTGGGACTTGGGTCTCTAATAATGCAACCAGGAACTTAACAGAAAGAATGCAACCAGGAACTTAACATAAATTATATTTGAGATGATAGGAGGCCAGTTATGAATTTTGTACAGAAATGCCCTTGAACTTCCAAATTCAAAAGGGCATTTCATATTGGCCTATGCACATATTTTCTCTTCTTTTCATTCTTATTTATGACCTCTTTTACCAGAGGTATTTTATTTATTGTTTAGAATTTGGCATAAATTTAGACACACTGTCACAGATAAAGATTTCTGAGCCATCTCCTTCTCAAAAAAAAAAAAAAACAAGCAACAGTTCACACTTTGTGCATATCTATTTTAGTTTTTTCTGGGCTTCTTTGCTAGGAAGGTGGTTTAAACCTTTACAATTTTTCTATCTTTCTATCAAGTTTCTCCCAAAAAATAATATAATAGAAGATGGATAGGTGTGCTATGGGAAGTTTTTTTTTTTTTTTTTTTTTTTGCTGATGCTATATAATCTTTCTCTCTTGCATCACTGCCACTATTAATACTAATACATTTCCTTTCCACAAAAATTTCATCTAATTTGATTGGAAAATCTATTACTTCCTTTTCTGCAGTTAAATAAATTAGATGAAAAGACTGTAAAACAACAAATCACGTATGCTTTTTTCTTTTAATAAGAATGCAATGCAATTCTTGAGGCCTACTATAATAATAGCATTATTTACACAAAATGCTATAAAGTGTTCAATTGTTATCTTCTCATGTTCACATTCAAAAAGCATCAACTCCTCTATATTCTGTTGCTAGAATCATTTTCCAAGGTAGATATGAAAATTAGAGCACTCATAGTTCTCTGAATTTTATCATCATAAATTTCTACAACAGCTCAGGTACATGAATCTATATCACTGCTATTCAGAAATACTGAAAATTGCTACTAGAAACAATGATATACCGAAACAGAAAATAGCCCACTTTTCAAATTCTGCACAATGCTAGCAGTTATAATATATCCCATTTCATTAAAAATAGGAGTTGCTTTTGTCCTATCATACTTCTTTGCCACTTCCAAATCTGTAAACATTTTTCTAAGGGTTCAGTATATATGCCAATCGCAGGAAGATTATGTTCTGTTTAAAATGAAGTTTTCTAACAACCAAATCAGTGTTCCCACTTTCAACAAGAAGAATAATATTTTTTGCTGCCCTCTTCATACTTTATGTTGTGTTTTGCAGACTTCAAATGGATAGCAGTAACATATTTACCACCATGTGTAATTAACTTGCAGACAGCAGTATATGCATTCTGAAAGTCTTCAAAACAATGTTTGTTACTTTGGTCACTTGTACCAACTTCAAATGAAAAATGAAACAAATTAGAATACACACTTTCTTTGCATATGTAGAAGAATTATTTATTCTTAGAGCATGAAAGTAAATTAAAACCAACTGGACAGGTGAACCCATGTGCCAAGCACATGTGATTGCTAGTTTTAGTTTTGGTTTGATTAGTTCAGTTTTAAAGAATAGTGCTTTATCCAGTTATGATAAGTTTCTTTAAAAATGCTTAACAATGAAAAAATAATAAAACCACTGAGAAGAATAAAAAGATGTGCAGCTAACTTGTAAATATATTGATTTTACTGTGAATATTATCTATAAAAATAATTATAACAATCATAATTTCAGTATTTCGTGGTCCATACTGGGGGAAACAAAAAATGCATAAGTAAACACTACAACATAAATCTCACCAAAAGAAACAAGGTAGGTTTTCATAAAAACAACAAAGATGGAGTTTCTGTATATTTTACAATATTTGTAAAAGTTGATGATATGCATTATTCTATATTTTCATACCCTACTGCACTGTGCCAGGCTATGTATAAACTTTATCTCATAACTCATGCTTGGTTAGACTATGTGATTTACTGTTTAAAAACAGAAAACTCCCCAAAACAGCAAAGTACCAAGGTTGTCAGAGTTTTGGGATTTTATAACTGTAATAAGTTTATGATGAATCATTTACTATATATATAAGATTTAATATCAAGTTAATCAAGTGAAGAAACAGTTAATCACAAATGTTAACAAAAAAACAAAAAAAATAAATAAAGAAAGAAAGATAACTACAAATGTTAAGAAAAGATTTTAGTTTGAAATATTTAGTAATTTATTAATTTCTTTAAAAATTTGTACATGTTAATTTAAACCAACCAAATTGTCATCTATATCTGTCATTCCATAGGCAAATGAATGCCATGCTTCCACCAGCATTCTAAGTTTTTGTTCTTCTTGGCATAGATAACTATTAGATAAATCTGTGGTCATCTTCTTTTCATATTTATTCACTACTAAAAATAAACATTTTTACTGACATTAGTGGGATAAAATTTTCACACATATTTTATATTCCTGGTTCACAATAATAGAAATTCACAGTAATGTTCAATTTTTAAGATATTAAGAAAAAAAACAGGGCTTTAATTAAACACACAAGATTTGCATTTTGTTAAGACATTACACTGAAAAGAAACAGAGTAATATGAATTAGATTGAGTTAACACTTCTATAATCACTATGTGCAGCACTCTTGTTTGATTCTTTGTAGCAATTAAGTTGACTCATCAGCATAATGTCTGTAAACTGTATATATATGTGTCACTCTTCCTGTATTGTTTTGTTTCATGAAAAAACAAAGGTTTTTGGGGGGAAAGGGGGTATGAGAATATGCAATCATTACCAAAGACCAACTAAGTGTTAAAAAAAATACAAAATTCCTCCTTTTTCCACATAATTCAAATCCAGGCCTTTTCCACATAATGTGGAAGGATCGCAATTACAGCTACTGTGCTACTGGAAAGGGTATGCACTCAAAAAGTTTCAGGATTCATGTTTTTTTTTTTTTGTTGTTTTTTTTATTTATTTTTTTTATTTTGTTAGTTTTGGCGCATCAGCTTCTGTGGCCATAATGCACCTCCCAAAGTTTTTGCATTTTACTCTGATCCAAGCCCAAGGCGGGATTTCAACCTGCAACCTTTGGGTTGCCAGGTTGAACGTTGTTATTTGATGTTGTTGTTATTTGATTTTTAGGAGCATTAGCAACTAAGGCCATATTGCTCCGGGATATGCGGTGGTCATTCCCTGACCTTTCCGCATCCTCCGTATTTGGTGGTGACGGGCTCGAACCCCGGTCTAATCAAGAAGCGTGTGTTACGCACTGCTGCTCCTTCCCACCTGGCTACGGAGGCGCCAAAGGTTGAACGTAAAGAAGTAAGTACTATTTCAACTAACTGCCACAAGAATGATAATGTGGTCCCTAGGCAGCAAAGACAGCAATACATAATGCAGTGTAGCATTGTTTTCTCAAAATTTTTCAATACCTTGATTGAAACAGTACCCTACTTCACTGTTACAATTAGGCTCATGCAGTCTACTAACAAGGGTTATAATGAAAGTAACATTTTCAATTGGAAGTTTTTCTTCCAAACACTGGCTGCTCATTTAGATTCAATACATTTACAGTATTCATGACTTGACACAAAGGTAACTAATTAAAGCTATCCCTGTTGTCAGATAAATTTTCCAAATAGGTGTGAATCCAGTAACAACCGTGCCTTTGACTTTTCAATCAATATTACCTATAATTGATGTTATTTGATTAAACAGGATATTAGTTATTTAGGTTGACTCATGGAAAATTGTAGTCTAAGAGCCTGAGCCAAAGCCCAATCTCTCTCACTATCATGGAAGGGACAATGTAATATTCATTTTTTTTATGTAAACCCCAAACACGAGAGGTATTAGAACCTACAGTACTTAGTACCGTGCTTGGGTTGGAGGTTGAGAAGATGAAAGAAGATATTTGTTGACACTGGACTTGAACTTCTGTAGACTTTAATTTACAGGAAATACGTATGAAGGAAGGTTGTTCCAGAAAATGGCAGTTGAATGAATAAACGAGGAAGATGAAAAGTTGGTTCTATGAGTTTGAAGTTGGACAGTAAATGGATGTTGGCTGGTGGTGGCATGTGTTTGGACTGTTTTGAAAGAGACAGCGGGAATTATAGAAGCCAATTCAGAAGAACAGTGCCCATGGAAGTATCTGTAGAAGAGGCAATCAGCAGAAACAGTACGTCTATGAGACAGCGAGAGGAGAGACTTTGTTAAAGATGAATCATTAATTAACCTAACTGCCCTCTTCTGAATGGAATCAAGAAGCCTAAGAGAGGTTTTGGGGGCACCACCCCAGATGTGGAAACAATATTCCATGGCAGGGCGGATTTGCGATTTATACAGAGTGATCAGCTGTTTGGAAGAAAAGTAACGCCGAGAGCAAAAGAGAAAACCAAGTTTTTAAGATGCAGAGGAAGCAATATTCGTAATGTGCTTGTGCCAAGAGAGATTAGAAGCCAGGGTAATCCCCAAAGGAGATATATCATTTTGGCTAGAAATCGGAGTGT